>NC_140635.1:37377849-37567849 GCF_057382275.1 Copadichromis virginalis | reverse complement strand
CTGGGAAAGAACTAATCATGTGACTCAGCTGTGCCGACCCAGGGTGAGATCTAAAACCTGCAGGACACCGGGCCTCCAGGCCTGGAGTTGGACCCCCTGTTCTGAATGATGCATCTGTATGTTTGTTATGTCACATTATTATTCAACTACTTTCCATCCAAATGAGAAACTGTTACACTGTAATCATGTAAGTGTGTTCACTGTCAGTATTGTGCACCTTTGGTTCTTATTCATTTAAAACAAACATGTGTAAGTGTTAGGAAGACATCCCTGCTGACTCTGGAAGCTCTCCTCTGATGGTTTATAGGCTCAGTCGCCAGTTTCAGGTCAAACTTCAAGTGCAGTTTGTAAATGTTGGTCAGTTGTAGTGACAGAAAGACAAAGGCACCTTATGATGGAGCAGTTTCAAAGCAGGAGTGCAGGAAAGCAACATGTGCTTGGTGAAGGTAGCCCAGGACCAAACGGACCTTTCTGCTCGTCCTCAGTCTGCTGATTGTTTCATGATCTTAATGCAGAGTTTATGTTCTGACTCATGGTCCCGTTGAGAGTAAGACAGACAACAAACATGTGACTACGCTGGGGTTAAAACGCTGTTGAAATGTGCACAAACGTGCGGTGATGGAGCGTTGCTGAAATCACCTGACACAAGCAAAATAACCACGGACAGTGGAAAGTGGGCGTGTCCACTTTAATCAAAGCCACGAGTGGCAGTGGGAATGTCTCCCTCAGTATCATGAAAATGAGGTTCTGTTCAAGCATGTCATGGCAGGAGTGCTATACTTACCTGGACACTGACTCATGTGCTTTTTTAGACCGTTACCCGTCCTGTAATTTGGACCATTTTCATCTCAACAACGTCACATGTCACCGATTCTGGTAAACTTGACCTGAGCAGACTTGTGTGTCCGAGCTGAGCCTGCTGTCACGTCAACAACAGGCAAACAACAGCGGGGTCAGGTGGTTCACAGTGTGCACACTCAGTGATTCACTGTGTTTCAGAGTGGCTGCTTTTAGACAAGACACCAAATTAACTAAATTGGCGTGTCCAAACCACTCCCTCGCCCTCTCTCAGCAGTGCACAAACACACAAACAGCCACCGCTGTCAGACTACCGTAATCTCCTTATCCCGTTTTGGCCTTATTCGGCTCTTTTCTCTCCGTGTCTCAGTCAAGTCATAATGATTATTATCATTATTACCATTATGCCATGTCTGTGTCTCAGCTAAAGCCTATACTTTCCATTTGACAAGTATGTTTTTTAGCAACACCCTGCTTTGCACCATTTCGTGTGTTCTTTTGTGGAACGTAGCAACTACAGCGAGTACCCAGGCGCCACGTCGGGCTCACAGACGTGCGACAGGAACGCCACCGCGTTCTCTTCCACACAGATTTTCCTTTACCGTTCGTGGATACGCAGCATTAAACTCCTCCCACTACCTACAGTGAGGTGTTAGTGCAGCTGCACAGAAACATTTCTTGCAAACACACTATCCTCAGTGATTGTGTGCAGTGTGATCCTGCACGGCTGGTTACAACACTCCGTCTGATACAGGCTGACAAAGTCTCTGACTCGGACAAAGAGCGCTCCACTTATCCCTGCAGCGTGGACCCCGGCCTCTGGGACAGCATCAATGCATTTGCTCTTTGAGTCCATGTAAAGCTGCACACTTTGCATAAATTGCATTCTGTGATTTCATCCAGTGTTCGTCACTAATCTGGACCGATGAAGCGTTCTGGTCCAAGAGTAGCAGTCTTGTTTTGCATTTGGCAAGAGTCGGTAGCATCACTGGTAGCATGGAGCAATATCTCAACGCTACAGGTTAGTCCAGCTCCTCCATCAGTGCATGTCATGCAAGAGGCTTTGTTGCATCTCCCAGCAGAGTCTGACGAGCATGGAGGAGATCCCAGAGGACAGGGCCGTAGAAGAGCCTTAACCCATCAGCAGGACCGGCATCTGCTCCTTTTGCAAGGACAAACAGCATGCCCACAGCCCACTGGTGTGAATGTCCAAACAATCAGAAGCAGACTTTATGGAGTGGGCTGAAGGCCCAGCATCCACAGGTGGGCCCTGTGCTGAGCCGACTAACATTTCCTCAGAATAGCAGAGCTGGCAGGTCCAGCCTTAGCACCCTGTGCTTTAACAGACAGGAGCAGGTTCATCCCTGGACGATGAACTGAGACCACCTTGGCCTAAATCCAGCAGAACGCCTCATCGTTTCGCTCCATCCAACACCGTCAGCTGCAGCGGGTCCTGGGCGTGTCCTGGTGCACAACAGTGCAGCCTCTCGTGGCCAGAGTGTACAGGCAGTAGGGCCCTCATGATAATGTCGTTTCAAACACTGGATACCATTTTTGAGGGAACAGGGAAACTTTGACCTCAACAAGAGCAGTAACAGCAAAGAAGAAGAAGTGTTAACTTTCAACTGTACGTTTGATTTAACAAAATCATTATTCAACATTAAGTTAAGAGATTTGATTCATTTTACAAATTATTCCAATAAAACATATTTTCACTAATAAACCAACACGATACCAACGCCTACATAATGTAATTATCACAGAAGAGCAAACACGTGACAGAGAGACGAGTCAGACGGGAAAAACTAGAGGAAACCAAAGTAGAGGAAGTGCATGTCAGCTGACGTGGACACAAATATGAGGACGACCAGCCCGTGAATCACAGCCTCTCGTGGGGAGCAACGTGTGACTATATAACACGGCACCACACAGCGGGGCGGTGCAGACCACACCAGAACCATCTATAGTGTACAGTATACTACAAAGCATTCATCTTCAGAGGTGCTGTTAGGATCCCAGAACATTTGAGCTCTTTTGTATTCGCTGGTTTTAACCCACTCGTGGAGCTTTTTCAGCATCGTGTGCAACAGCGTTTGCTGCCTGTGTGCAGCTACGCCCACTGCAGGGGGGGAGAGGGGCGCCAGAGTGCGTTCCCCACTTCCACCTCGTTAACATACAGCTATGTGTACCTTAGCTAGTGCACATCACATACAGGTGTAATAGAAAAGGGAACTTTACTGTGGGGCCAGTGGGCCACACAGTCAGCAGACTGGAGCTCAATCAAACAACAGTGGGACAGTGTGAGCTCAGGTGGAGCACTCTGCTGTAAACATGGCAGCTAGTTTATTCACGGACTGGAATGTGAACAGGGTGATGGGCGAAACGCAGGAGCGTGTCGAGGTGTGCTTCAGGTGAAGCTGTGTGACCCGACTGAGGATGATCAGAGTTTATTCACTTTCCTTTGAAACCTCCATCGTTCTGTAATCTGTATCCAACCTCGTGCAGCATTTTCAGGACGCCAGCTCAGCATGATGTAAGCTTTCTTTGGCAAAACGCAGGTTTAGACAATCGCTGATTGTCATTTACAGGAAACTGCTGTCTGTGCATCATTTAACATCATCGACATGTTTACATTTCTAACAAACATTATTACGATGCTGGGAAAACAGCCTAATAAGTACGTTGCTATTACAATAACAATGTGGTCGTCTGGTATAGAGCAGAGCAGCGGCACATCTACCTGACAAAGTAGCTTTGGTGGGAGGCAGCAGGTGAGTGTTGTGTGACTGAGTGATCAGGGACCATACACAGTACCCACCCTCCATCACATGTCACTCAGCCCAGCATCAATAAGCCATGTGAACTACAGATGTGGGTCTGGGACTGGTATTAATCTGTAACACTGACATCACAAGAGGAAAGTCAGGCATAGCACTCATTAGGGTTATGACACATGTCAGGCTCACCAATGATGTTTTTCATCCCAATTCATAATTAAGCAGCTGAGGTCATCTCCCTGTAGCTCTAAATATGAACCACCGTGAGCTGCCCTTCGTTTGACAGTCGACTGCTCACAGATTAGTTTTGTAATTACTCGACTAATCAGATCATCATCCATTGGACGTAAAACACAGCAGCATCTGCTCTCATATAACCATCATTAGCTTACAGCTTGAAGTGTTTCAGGTCTGTGCTAACTAACAAAGACATGATGATAGTTTATTACACTTTTAATGAAATTTGCAGATTGTCTCGGTGGAGTTTAATAACCTCAGCTGCTCCTTCATATCTAAACTATAACAGGACACCGGAGTAAACTCTCCAGCATCTCACACTTCTGATAATCAGTTTTCTGCTTGACGTTTATTCAGCTGTGTGAAAACTAGAACTTTAATCTCAGCCAAACCGATTTACTGAGGAACAAACAAAACACAAAGCCAAACAGTAACATTTTTAAGTTTTCTAAGGCAGCGGTCCCCAACCCCCGGGCCTCGGACCGGTACCGGTGCGTGAGTCCTTTGGTGCCGGGCAACGCGAGAGTTGAGGCTCAGGTGTGAAATGTCTGGTTTTCAGGGTTTTTATCGGTTTTCAGCGTTATTTTGTTATCGTTTTTATCGTTTACTCGGTGTTCCTGGGTCTTTTCACGTGTGTTATGAATAAATTTTCTTTTTTCGGTACCAGTACCAGTTTTATTTTGTTGTATTTATCCGCGACACCTTAAAGGCCGGTCCGTGAAAATATTGTCGGGCATAAACCGTCCGTGGCTGGGGACCGCTGCTCTCAGTGACTTATATACCATGTTAAACCTGAGTAGAGAAAGACCGCGGGGGGTTGAAAGCGATGGGAGTTCGCTGTTCTCCCCGGTGTTCTGACAAAACATCCTACCGTAGCATAAATTTATAATCATGTCTATCAATCCGTGCTACCTTATCAGAATATACTACCTTACGTGGTTCATGCTTCCATCATACATATCTAGAGGTAGGACGTTCTGATGGCCAAATCACACGATCACAACGTGCTTCCAGCACACAGTCATCTAATGTTAACACACAATCATGGAGGGGAAACTCAGCTGTTTTATTAGAAGCTGTTACATGGTTTCCTCACAGTTTTTGCATTTGTATGCTAGGATGCTTCGTTAGGTCGTTTACAGAAGCTTAGAAGCACTAAATCAAGACTTGAAAGATGACTTCAATTGAGACTCCAAACTGGAGTATTTTTGCACAAAAAACAAAAAACGCATGTTAGCTTGAAAGGTTAACAGATTGACGACAGCTTAAGGAAAACAAGTATCAACTGTAATAACGAAGTAAGACATTTAATACTAACCTTTTTCACATGCACGAGATCGGGGTAGGATCAAATAATAGGCGTGTACTATTAAAAGCAAAAACATGGCTGTTTTGAGTCAGTAACAACCAGTAGGACGGCTTGATAGGTAGGTTGTTTTGTCAGAACACCGGCTCTAGTGAGCCTCGAGCTCCCGGTCAGCTGTCGAGCTGGTGGGTGGCAGACGTCTCTGAAAACGTCGGAGCACCTTTACAAATATGTGATGTCTGGATAAACCGAGCAGATATTTGAAGCTTACGCAGCTACATTCTCGCCTGAAAATATCTTAAAAGTTTATTTTGTGACCCAGAAAAAGTAATAAGAGTAATATTAAAACTGAGTAGCGGCCGCCACTGTTGGAAACTGGAATTGGCGAGAAGGGTCTGGCTGCAGCCACTGTGGAGCGCCATATTGCGACCTCAGTAGCCGGAAACACGTCCTCTGCCTGGATACAGTGGAAACCTTGCAAGTGGATGGTAAAGGTTGGGAGTCTTTCATATACTGTATATGAAACAAAATACAAAGATTCATGAACCCATTAGGACTTTATCACCTTTTATCTGAAACGTCACTGGTAACATATATGAGCTAACTGGCATTTAAAGAGTAAAAAAAGAATGTAGATCAAATTTGGGTTTTGATGAAAAGGACTGGAGCTAATTTAAAGTCGGTAAAAGTAGAAAAATGTTTTAATAAGTAAGTGAGGTTTATTTATTAAGCGCTTTTCGTAGACAGGCAGTCACACACACGAGGCTGAAAACAAAAGGCGACAAAGCTTTTGTTACTGTGGCCCCAGATTGTGGAACTTTCTCCCTTTGAGCCTGAGATCTGTGGACTCCGTGGTCGCTTTTAAAAAGCAGCTAAAAACTCATCTTTTTAAACTTGCTTTTGGTTGATTTTGATTTTTAGGTTTTAGCTTCTGTGAAGCACTTTGTGATTTTTATCTTGAAAGTTTTACTAACTTACTTTACTTACAAAGCGCTGTACACAAAGGTAACAAAGAAAACATTAAGTAACAAAATAGACAATATAAACAATGCAAATTCAAAACAATTCAGAAGTGTTGATTAACAGAAGGCCTGTTTAAATAATAAAGTTTTAACTGCTTTTTAAAGGATTCCACAGAGTCAACCAAACGTAACTGTGGTGGCACGACTGAAAGGCTCCGCCCCCTTTCGTCTTCAGTCGTGTTCGGGGAGAAACCAACAAACTCTGAGCCTGTGAGCGAAGACAACGAGCAGCAGAGTATTTTATAAGAAGCTGGGGCCATTTAGTGCTCTGTATGTTAAAACAAGAATTTCATCATCTATTGGGAGCCAGTGTGAAGAATATAAACCAGCAGTGACGTGAGTTAGTAGCCTGGCCGCTGGCCTGGAGGCGGGAAAGAGAGGATTTATCCAAGCTGATAAACAGGGCATTACAATAATGGAAACGCGATGACACAAATGCATGAACAATGTTTTGTGATTCAGCTGAGGAAACCATGTCGGAGTTATAAAATGCTATAAAATATACATTTTATAGCATTTTGTGAACATACACATATTTGGCAACGAACAAGCTGAGAGAGAGTTTCATATTGTTTGCTCTCCTTGAACAGAGATAACAGTGCACAATAATCAATGTTGATGTTAATCAATTAGATGTCCCAGACTCTACTATTAATAATACAGCGGTCCCTCGTTTATCGCGGGAGTTACGTTCTAAAAATAACCCGCGGTAGGTGAAACTTTAGTTTTTACAATGATTACAGATGTTTTAAGGCTGTAAAAGCCCTCACTACAAACTTTATACACTTTTCTCAGACAGGCATGAACATTTCACACTTCTCTCTCTTGTTTAAACTCTCAAAGTTCAAACCTTTGTAGAAAAGTAAGTCCAGTGTTATAGAATGAAACCAAAGGCACCAGCAGGTGACGACGTTTCGTCGACGCTGTTGTGTTTGTTGGGGAGAAAACTCACAAACATACAGCACGTCAGAGTCACACTGCTAACCATCGAAGTTTTATGTGAATTTGACAAGCTGAACGCATTCTGTGCTGTACAGGAGACACCACACGAGACTGACTGACAATGGTCTACAGCCAATCAGGACGCAGAACACAATGCTCTGTAAAAAATCTGCGAAACGGCGAGTCTGCGAAAGGTGAACCGCGTCATAGCGAGGGACCGCTGTACAATCATTTCCAGTAGCGCTGCTGATATATGAAATGGTGAGTTTTGAGGTTGTCTTCAAACAAGTGCATTGAACCAGGAAAGGGTGTTTGAAGGATCAAAAAAGTAAAAAGTAATGACTATTTTATATTTATGAAAAAACCTTTATGCAGAAAAAGTAGCAAAGAAACAAAAACATAAGACACGGACACTTTTGGCCACGAACAAGCTGAAGGGATGGTGATTTTGTGTTAAAACACTTAGAACCACGTTTATTTCTCAGCAGCATCGATAGTAACAAAAACACAATTTAGTCTTCGCTGTCAAAGTCGATTTAACTGAAGTGTTTCCGGCTGCTGTGGAGGTCACAATATGGCTCCCCGCTATGAATTCTGGGATAGGTTGGGCAACGAAGGATACACCCGACCCATCCTTCAGATCTGGGGAAATGAAGGACGCATTTGTCAGGCGCAGAGTCTTTGAATTTGGACAGCCTCCGTCGCTGTCACGTAATCGGCCTACAAATGCGGCCTCTGAAGGATGCAGCCCCTGAATTTGGACACAGCTATGATACCGGAGTTGCTTCTTCTTCTTCGGTGTTCAACGGCAGCTGGCATCCTTGTACATGCAGTGCTGCCACCGTCTGTTTCAGTCCGTTACTACACGCTTAAATCCTGCTACTTATTCCTGCGTCTTTCAGGAGCTTACAAAGCTTCAAACGACACGTCGGCTGTTAAATTAGTCGTCGACGATTTTGATGGTCGACGAATCGTGGCAGCCCTACCGTGAGCGACACATGATTATCTTAAAACTGTGATCAAGGTAAACATGTCATTTTTACATTTACACAGAAACAGAAACATGTTTGTTCTGTGTAAGCAGTTTAAAATGTGTGAAAGTTCAGACGTGATCGGCTTCACACACCACCTCTGAACTCCATCTGGATGCTCGCATCGTGAAACACTGGACAGATGTGACATTTCACTCCGTCTGTACCGCTGACTCTCTGTGCGTGGACTAGAGCCTAAAACAGGTCCTGAAATCATATTTGAATTCACAAAGCAGCACTCGCTTCACTTCTGCTGCTGATTAAAAACTAATAGCACTCAGCCGTATACGCAGGATCAATGGTCCTTTGGCAGCTGTAGCCATGTTTGGTGCAAAGCAGCAGTGGAAGCGGCGACACGATTTGCTGTTTGGGTTTTCTAACATCACATTTGGGACAGAAATAGGCCCTTCAAGTGGTTGAAGTCGCTTCTGTCAAAATAAGATGAAAGATCAGGAAAGCGCACTGTGCTAGTCACGTTGTTTAGTATTGCTTTAAGTCAAGTTTAAGTATGCAGCGCAGTGACACGACCAGGCCTGTCATTACATGATGGAACACAGGCCTCTGATCACTGGTTTGAAGACTTTCTAAGATGATTTGAGGCCTTAAATTTTGGTCATTTTGTGGCTCCTGCTGCTGTATTTTTGCAAAGACACATAATTAAGCAATAATGTAGGCTGAAGTGTCGTCATATAAAATGACTGGAGGTAAAGAACTGCACTTCCAGTCAGAGTGTGATGCTGTTTGTATCCTGGGCTTTCATGTGTTCAGCTGAATCCAGATGAAGCTGTGTGCAAACAAACCAAACTACTGCATAAAGACAGACGTGTGCGTTTCCATCACACGCCCATCTTTGCTGGGCAGCAGATGCCTGCACTGCAATACACATGAAACCTGGGCTAACATTAAACTGCAGTCAGACTCTTCGTGCTTCCCACTGTGGACACCTGAAGGGGCTGCTGGGCTCCCACTCAGTAATGATGTGCGCTGCTTTCTTCAGTCACAAACGCTCAGCAAGCTGCTGCAAACAGGCACAAAGCCATGAGCAGCAACTTGTTTAGTGAACAACACATTTATTGTAAAATCAACACTGACGTTGGTTTAAATATTGCTGCTGATATGTAGGGACATTAGATCAGTTATTAGCAGGAAGTTTCACCCAGATTTGCGACTAAAATCAGACCTGCAATAGAAACGTGTTCAGGAGCAGCGCGTGGAGAAAAAGGCCTGACACAACCCAAACACTGACATCAGGCAGCGACGCCGGCTCGCCGTAACGTGGAGCCGAGTCCTTTTACACGGCGTGAAGTGTCAGGGTCTGAGGTGGGTGGCTGGAATTTCCATAAGGCTCCTGAACTTACCTGGATCCGCCCCTGGGCGGGGCCAACTCCTCCAGCTCCTGCGCACCTGGAGCCTATTGCAGGCAATCAAGCCAGAGGGATTTAAGCCACACGTTGATGTTCATTCGCTGCCAGTTTGTCATCAACACATTTGCTGTATTCAGCTTGGCTCACGCTCCACCTCCGGACTCAGGATACCGAGCAATCATTCTGAAAATCTCTGTGTGCCTCACCTGCCTGCCCTCCTGCCATCACACTCCATCTGAAGCCCCGGACCTCGGGCCAGCCTTTCCACGCCACTCAGCCTCCCCTGGATTCTCATCACCCCCCTCTCAACACTCTGTCCCCTACTGCAAGTAAGAATTGCCGCTCTTACAACTGGCCACTGCAGAGCTGCCTCCACCACCTCCCTAACTCCACTGTCTTCTCTCCTCAGTGTGACTGTTCCCTGCTCAGCTCCACTCTGCATCTCAGGCCCCGTTCCCTCGCCACGTTTCCCAGGCCACGCCACGTCAGACTCCACGTCCTATTGTTCTTTTGTCCTTGCTACGTTTCTTGCACTTAAGCCTAATAAATAATTGTTACATCATCTGCTGTCTCTGCACCTGAGTCCTGTTTGTTACAGGCCACTCGGCCCCGTGACAGTGAAGACCAAGAGGCGGAGCCGTCCCTGAGACGGTGAGCTGTTTCGATCCTGTGATCAGTCCCTCACCAACAAACCAAGTGTGACCCGTTCCTGATCCATGTTCACACCAGAGATGGCGCCATACCACTTTTCTATGCCCGATACGACATCGTACATTTGGATATCTGCTGATACAGATATGAATCCGATATGGTCCATTTTGTAATCAATAAAACTGTTTATAGCTTCCTGCAAGTTCATGCTCACTGCAGCCAAAGGATTTCACAGTTCAGTGATGCTGATCTTTGTATTTAAACCTTTAGCTCAACTTTCAATCTAAGTGCTTCAAGTAATATTCAAAAGTAAATTAAAATGCAATTTAATGCAGATTTCAGAAACTCTGTTCTGGGAAAAAGGAGTGCAAAGTAATGTTCGTATTCAACAACTTAAAAAACAACAGGTTGCACAGTGGAGCACTTACAGCTGCACATACACATCCAGAGTGGATCAGGATGATGTCGGAGCCGTTACCATCATGTTTAACCTCAGACTCAAGTTTCTGTCATTTCTAAACTTAACTCAAGGATGAAAAAGGTGTTCTTCATGTTTTGGGGTTTTGTTCAGCCTGTAACAGTTTTTTCCAAAGTAAAACGTGAGTCTGTCCATCGTTCGGTCACAGACGTCCCAGCTCCATATACCGCCTCTGAGGCTGAACGTGGGAGTGCTCCACAAACATTCACAGAGGAACTTGCTTTGTGTCTCTGGGATAGCTTTCTCCGAGATGCCGGTTTGGCAGCACGTAGCGCGGCTCCAGATGCTTTCAGTGTGAACGCCAGCCCGCCGACAGGTCCCGCACGCAACAGCCGCTCTGTCACGTGACGCGTACTGCTCCGACGCGCTGAGGTCACGAGCCGGGTTACGCCCTGTCGCAGGTTTTGTGAGGTGCTTTGTGATATTTGATGGATCGGGTTACATTTCTCATTTCTCCTCGATATCCGATCCAGTACTTTAGGTCAGGATCGGACCGATGCCGTATATCGGATCAGTTATCGGATTACTCGATGGAATAATCGATAGATTACTAAAATAATCAGTAGCTGCAGTAAATATATTTTCTGAATATTCTGTGTTTGGAACAGAGAATACTGGACTTGACTAATCGTTATTTTCAGGATCAATCAATCAGCCTAACTGAATGTAAGTAAGGCTGTAACTGGGCAGCGCTTGTACTCTGTGTGAGCACTGCCCCCAGTCTGTGCCCAGCTGTCCTAACACACTGAGCTGTAGGCCAGGTTTTCATGATCATATCTTTAAATACTTGTTGAACATCAGTATTTAGGAATTGTTGGGTTTGGACCATGTTCAGCTGTGGCACAAATATAAACGTGTAACACGCGTGGTCTTACACCGACATGATAACACAACAGTTTCCAGTACAAAGCAAGACAGCAACAGCTCTGATAAGTAAGACTGGAGAAGGTGAAAGAAACAGGAAGTTGCATGACTGTGTGTGCATGCATGTAATACCTTCGATAGACGGGGCCTGGTCCTGAGCAGCATACAGCATCTCTTTGAAAGCCTGCAGACACAGTAAAAACACCAGATCAGTCTCCTGTACAAACATATATATCCTATCATCAGGTCAATGAGAGTGATCGGCTTCCACAGCAGCAGCATATCACAGTGCTGTGTGACCCATCTGTGATGAGTTTTCTTCATCAGGTGTTCAGACCTGCTGTAAACAACCTGCAGAAATACTCTCCTTACATTCTCCTGCAGTCACAGAGCGTAGTCTGTTATTTCTTTTATTGATCTGTTATTTAGCTCTTCACCCATCCTTTAATAAAGCAGCCTGCTTCATACTGTGGGGCAGTGTACGCTGTGCTTTGTCCCCACTGTGGAGAGGACGAGGAGTCACCCAGTCTCAGTGAGCTGCAGTAGGACAGCAGGACAGTCGCCCCCTTTCATCAGCGCTTGCTCCAGAGTTAGATAGTAGAGTGGTCAGTTAGTCAGAATGCCAGCAGGGCACCGGCTCACAATGAGCTCACTGTGTGCCGGCCCGGCCTGCTGGACAGCCGAGCAGCAGTGAAGCGGGGCGAACGACAGCCCACGCAGTCAGGCCTAAGCTTCGCTGCAGTGCTGGAACAATGCAACTAATCACAGAGTAGGAAATCGATAAAAAGGCAGAAGCTCTTCAATGCCCAATAAAACCTGCAGGCCCGGCTCGATGTTTCTGCAACAACACATTTTTGTAGTTTTGAAGGACAGACAGAAGAGGACACACACTACACTGCATGATGTATGAAACAATCCCACTGTTACTGAACAGGTGAGCTATAACCAGGGAAAGAACTGGGTCAATACAAACCTGACAGAAGCGGAGCTCAAAAACAGCTCAGACCCCTCTATCCTGGAAAACCATCAGCGCTCCAACACAGGCTCAGGCACCTCCTTTAGCTTCATGACACATTTGCATCCACGTTCAGCCTGACTGATGTTGGGCTCAGCTCTTCACACCTCCCTGACGTCTTTAACAGTGTCCAGGCTAAATGTTGAAAACGTTCGATAAAGAGCTGAAATAGCTCACGCCCCCTAGTCTTCCTCACAGACACAATTGATACCAACATCTGAGTGGTGGTGAAGAATGGCCGTGCTATCGCTATCAATACTGCAGAAAGAAGGGCCAGTGCAGTACATACTGGTCCTACTGGTTGACAGATGTTGATGACACATGATGACTCATGTGTCATCTGCAGGAGTTACCTGCCTCGGTGACCTTTAGCCTGTTTTGCTGCTCTGTAACTAATGAAAGTGGCTGCTGCTGTTATCGAACATCACCCTGACACAAGGCCTACGACCAGCACAAAGCGCTCTCTGCGCCATAGCTCCAAAGCGCTTTCCCACACTGGTCCTGAGGCCCACAGCATGTGTGACATACAGTAAGATGCTGGTGGTCACAGGAGGCTGGCTCAGCATGTGGTCAGGAGCGAGTTTCCAAAACACAACACACAGCTCAACAGGAACAAGGGCGGCTGTGCTTATCCCCGCAGATTACCCTACTTCTGTTCTTTCTCCTTCAGCGCCGCCTCGCTCTCTCTCTCGCAGCTTGTGGCGATCACCACAGGCGTACCTTTGACCCACACCAGCTGACCACAAATCTCTCTCTCCAACTGTGAGGTTTCTCTGCAGTGCTCCTTTTTGTGCATTTACACTCTGCTGTCATCTTTTCCTCACTGGCTGTTGGAAATCTTTCCCTAATCTCCTTCATGCATTCCTTTCCCTCGCTCTTTTCTCCAACCCTGCCCACCAGCACACAAACACTTTGTTGACACCAAACTGTCAGAAGGATTATATGAGTCATAACTGGATTATTGCTCACATGTGTGTCATGTAAAAACCCAGATCTCTCGGTTGTTCCTCATTTTTCTGTCCCCCAGCTTGTGTCCACAGTGCAGACGAGATATGAAGGAGCTCTGCTCTTTAGATGTGAGCCTGAAAGGTGCTGTGGCAGAATTTAAAGAGCTCCCAGGGCTGCTGACAGGTGAGGCGTTTGGGAGAGTTGTTGCAGGGCCGTGACATCACCGGTGACGCACGAGTGATGCGAGCTAAAAGCTAAAGCAGCATTAACGTCTGACTGAGCAGTTCTTTGTTTTCAGCCGTCAGAAAACAGCTTTGCTGACTGTGATGGCAGACAATGCCTCCATGTGTTGGTATGTCTCGGTGACCTCTAATGTAATTAGCTTCATTAGAGAGCCTTCAATAATGATTTCATTTCTTTTATGGTTTGTCTTAATTGCAAGTACATCGAAACAACCTTCGTATCTGATTACATCATCCTATTTGATGAACGTGGAAACAAAGAGGAGCTGTCACAGATGTCACAGCAAGTTTACTGATTTCTTTGCACACCATGAACTAATGTGCACCTTTTTTATTGCATCGGTTTTTCTTTATTCCACATAGGGCCACAAATACATCCGCAATCACTAATGTTCACAAGTTGCACCTCGACCAGACCAGCAACAAGCGTCTGGAGAATCTCTGCAGATCGTACGAGGCTCTGTCAGGGCGGGCTTCCATCAGAGGCTGCAAAGCATTGTGGGACACAGAGACACACTGACAGGTGGGAAATTTTACACAGACGTCAAAGTTGAATGTGACAGGACGCACGCGGGGAAGTTTCATCTGAAGGCATCAGCCAGTGCTCCCAGTGCTCCCAGCATTATCAGCAGTAAATCATTTTACACCCACATATTTACTCAGTCTTTCCAACACTGGTGTTTCTGCATGTGTGCCTCTGGCTGCAGAAAGACATGAGGGTTATGACACTGAAGCCTTTATTTCTGTTCCCTTTAATCTCCACAATTGCCATGTTGCCAGTGTTCCCAGTGTTCTTCTGTGGGTTCTTGAAATGTTCTTGAAAGTCACTACAAGTCAGTGCACGTTGATTATAGTGATGAGCTGTTCATGAACGAGCCGACCTCAGTCAGGAAGAGCTGAAGATTCAGCTGCTCAGCATCCAATGTGGCCAATCACACGGAGAGACAGATTGGGATCATACCATTATGTGAAAGTGGGTAGATGGGGGTAGATGATCCAAAGACAGCGAGTGTAGTGGTACAGGCCGAGTACACAGAGAGACAGGGGTTCAGATTTAAATGCAAGCAAATATGAGAAAATGAAGAAATGAGCCAAAGGAAAAGGAGAAGCAGCTGTGTTAGTTTTCAGTGATAGAGGAGACTGTACAGCTGAGTGAAGAGAACACAAATATTCATCAGAGCAGGGTCGACAACAACAACAATGAAGTCTAGGAGCCGTCACCTGTCCCCCTGACCCTGGATCAGCTCTGAGCAGAGTTTAGTTTGATGACGAGCTGGGAGAGATGACTTCGAGCTACTCGTTCTTATAAAGCACTATTCTACTGTCCCAGAGCTCACAGCTCTTCATACAACATGCCACACTCACTCACACAAGCACCTTTTAGTGCTTCCTAGCTAACCTCCACCCACACTGGGGGGTGCAGGCATCACTAACCTCCTGATCAGTAGATGCTCTCCCCCTTGAGCTACAGGGGGGAGAGCAAACTTTGGTTCAGGCTTCAAATGGTAAATGGACTGGTTGTTATACAGCGCTTTTCTACTCTTCTGAGCGCTCAAAGCGCTTTACACAACCTGTGCATTCACACATTCACACAAGCACATTGATCTAATTCACACACATTCATACGCCGATGGATGCATCAGAGATCAATTTGGGGTTAGTATCTTGCCCAAGGATATTTGGCATGCAGACTCGAACCACCAACCTTCCGATCAGTAGATGACCTGCTCTACCGCCTGAGCTACAGCCACCCCTGTAGCAACATGTATGTTCTCCTCATTTGTGGTAAAGCCATAAAAAATAAGTCTTTAATGAAAAAAGTAGAATAAGAAAATTGCTTACCAACTTATAAACCATATTTCATATTTGCTGAATTAGGCTAAAATAGAAGGCATCAGACACTAGCTGACGGGAGCCGGTTCATTAGTGACCTGAGAGGTTAACAAACAGAGCCCAACGAAACACCAAGGCTGAGTGAAAAATACCAACATGGAAGTGTAAAAACTGCAAACTCTGAAAGCCACTTGGTCCAAAATTAAGTCAGACTGTCAGCGTCAGCAGGACAAATAACATGTTTACAGCTCAGTACATCAGCTGGCCACATCGTTGCTATTCTATTTTAAACTGTAGTGATGGTGAATTTGTGTAAAGCTCCTCCAGATTTGATGCTGTGCTGGCACGGACCTTGGTCTTCGGTTCACCTCACAGACTTTCCAATAGGATTCAAGTAATTGCTTTGTGCAGGCCAGTCATTAAGGTTCAGTCTGGACTTCTGAAGCTCTTCACAAGGAGTGACGTGTGATTGTGTTCGTTTTGGTGTTTGAAGACGAGCAACAACACAGACCCAGTTATCCTTCTTTATTGGAATATATCAAAATCTACAAAATCAGAATGCGGGCAGGTAGTCTGACACAACACCGTCCATAGGTGATGTTAGGATGTTAAGTGTGTGTGGTGTTTTTTAAAAGCTTAAATTGCCCATGTTTGATCAGCAGGAGATAATGTAGTATAAGCATAACAGAAAACACCAAAGGGCCATTTTCACAGAGGGGTGGGCATCTATGAATTTATGAATGATTTTCCAGTCCTGCTGCACCAACCATCACAAACTCCATCCTGGAGCTGGACGCTTAGAAACTTTCATTAAAACAAGCTCTGCTTCACACTGGTGCACGTTTGGATTCCCAGCAGCTCGCCCACCAGACGAACACAGGCCCTTCGCTCTACAGGTACATGTAAGCCTACGTACTTAAGATGACTCAGCTTAATAAGAACCTGTGGTGTTCAGTTAGTTTACTGTACACCGCCCAGTTTTGTTCAGACACGTTGTGGTTGAGTGTAAGTAGAGTAAAAACAATCAACTTTTAATTGTAGCAACATGAGTGGAAACATGCTACAATGTTACATGCGCCATCTATCCAAGTCTTATCCCAGAGTGTGGAAAAAACAACTCTTGTGCTTTAATGAGGTCTGTCACCATTCAGAAAGCCTCCTCTGAATGTCCTCTGACTGAGACAGCGCCTGAAGTAAAACCCTCATTTCACTGTCAGCTTCTCTATTCCTCACCCACCTGAAACCAGCTATCATCAGCAAACTAACTTCCCATGAAGTGCTGCAGCTCAGTTTCCACTTCTGCTGCACAGCCTGAGCTGCAGTGGTGTGCTGGAAAAATGCAGTCAATGACAAAGCAGGCACATAAGCTACGGCAGGTCATCCACACTACTGACAAACCACGTTGTATAATGTGAGGTGCGTCTTAGTTCACATCATGCGTGTCTCCAAATATCTTCTGTAAGTATTTTTCAGTTGGTTTTGAGTCCATGACAGGATTGGTGATTCATTCACAGAGCCACATGCACACCATGGTCAGCACCTTACCAACACTGGGTCTATGACAGGGGTGTCCAGCTCCAGGCCTCGAGGGCCGGTGTCCTGCAGGTTTTAGACGTGTCCTTGAACCAACACAGCTGGTTTAAATGGATAAATTAGCTCCTCGACATGTCTTGAAGTTCTGCAGAGGCCTGGTAACGAACTAATCATGCGATTCAGGTGCGTTGACTCAAGGTGAGATCTAAACCTGCAGGACACCGGCCCTCGAGGCCTGGAGTTGCCCACCCCTGGTCTATGAGCATGCTGGGTTAGATCCTTCCATCTCTGATCAGACTGTTACCAGGATGACTTGTCCTGCAGCAGTACCCACACATTTCTGCACAATGCACACGCAGGTCTTTGTGGATCACAAGCACATTCACACACACACACTGCAGGGTGCACGCATCACAAATGTTGATCAGTTCATCAATAGCAGACCCAGATACTTGTGCAGCAAACAGGCGCTTGCACCACAGCAGGACGAAGCCCAAAAGAATCCCCATTTAACGAGTGCTGTAATGTGGAAGCTAATGAAAGGGCTTCATCTGCATAAACTTCAGTCTTCAAGCCTAAAGACATGCATGGTTCCTGCATTGATGCTCCTTAGCTCAGTATCAAGCAGGGTGCTGCAGAACAGTTTACTCTGCAGGATCGATACTGGTGCTTCATTTAGAGAAAAACCAGAAACACCAGTTTACCAGGAATGTGCAAATATTCAAACACATGTGGGACATCAGCTGGCAGAGGTGCGTTTGACAACTTGGATGTCTGAGACCAGGCCAGCGTCGCCATTATAAAAGCGGTGTGACATCACACCCACTCTGTACGCGGCCTCGCCTACGGCTGTAGTACAAGTTTGATGTTTCATACACTTTCACTCAACTTTATACATGTTTCTATGATCGAGTTAAGAAGTTAGTCTGGCTGCAGCTGCAGTCCTGTGTGTGAAACACCACGTCTGCACCAGCTCCTGACACAGCATCAGGTTATTTGCTGTTTATGAACGTTAGAAAAGATTTGAAAGAAATCTATTTGTGCTTTTGAACCATACAAACAAACAACGAGAAGAAACAACTCCAAATGGTTTCATTGTTATTACACCCGATCAGCTGGTAACTAAATGAGCCGACCAGTCCCATCTTTCTCTTTTCCACTCGCTTCTCCCATTTCTGTCTGGTTCATTATCCTGACCTTCGTCCTCCAACACACACAAACATCTCAACTGTTGATACAGAAAAATATAACCCAGACTCACAGAGCTCCAGCCATGTAGTCATGCAGCAGGGTTTGTAGTCAATGAGCCCGTTGAGTCATACGGATGACCAGCAGGCGTTTTTATTCTTACAGCGCCTGTCTGGTAGACGCACTACGAGCCTGGCACTTTGCATGAAGCTGCTTCCCTCCACAGGTTTACATGGAGCCAGCATGTCAACAGAGTTTGACCCTGGATTAGTATTATTATCATTACTACTACATTTCTCACGCTTTGATGATAAAACTTCAGTAAAAAACACAAGTTGCACAGTGTTGGAATGTCAGCAGTGCTGGGAAAACTGCAGTCAGTGGGAGCATGCTGAAAACCGCCGACACAGAAGGTTTGTTTTAGCAGACGTCCTATCATGTCAGCTCAGTTTATGGGCCTCTGCTGCTCGGCGTTTCACCCAAACAAGCTGACAGAAAACACCGCACACATGTAACGGCCCTGAACCCCACGGCTCTGCAAACGTCACAGGCCCGGGTCCCACATCTTCACAGGACTAAAACTAACACGGCCCGGGGCCAGATTTACAGCTGGGTGGAACAACAAGCTCCATCTGGTCTGTGTCCAAAAACTGCAGGGGCAGGAAGAAAGCCTCTGAAACTTCGGAGGAAATAAGTAACAAATACACGGCCATTGTTTGAAATACTCGTCATTCCCTCGCCGTAGCAAAGATATATCAGATTTGGCGTTTTCAAACAAAGGTTATATGAACAAGATGGGAGAGAAGCCAGAGCTGAAATCTATGGAGGAATTCCACAACAGCTTTTATCCAACCATGCAGATTTTATGTCAGAGAGACCAAGAAATTCAAGGTCATCTGAATAATACTGCTCTGAACTGAGTGCCAGCAGGTAATCCACTGTAACCGTGCATTACATGCATGCACCCGCAGACTGATTAATCCCACACGTATGCAACTGTGTGAACAGAAGATAAAATAGTGCTGCTGTAATACCGTTTATAGTTATAAAGTCCTAAACTCCTATCTGTGAGTGAAAACTGCCTCTGAGTGTGTCAAAGACACAGATGTACTTACAGTCCCAGCCAAACAGACACGTTCTACTGATGGCGTCAACAACACTGTTAAAGCTGTGGCCCAACATGTCGTCATCTCCATCCTGCCTCCTGATACGTCCACGCCGGCTAAATTTGTCTCTGGACGCGCTCATTAAATGGTAAATGGCCTGCATTTGTATGGCGCTTTTTTCTAGTCCCTAAGGACCCCAAACACTACATTCAGTCATTCACACACTGGTGATGGCAGCTACATTGTAGCCACAGCCACCCCGGGGCGCACTGACAGAGGCGAGGCTGCCGGACACTGGCGCCACCGGGCCCTCTGACCACCACCAGTAGGCAAACACGGGGTTAGTATCTTGCCCAGGGATAGTTGGCATGCAGTCAGGAGGCAGCCTGGGATCGAACCACCGACCTTCTGGTTAGTGGCTGACCTGCTCTGCCACCTGAGCTACAGCCACCCTACATTAGCACACATACATACTACAACTAAGGGTGGTCCTAGATGTCTGCGCATCTGTCCATGTCTGCGCTTCTATCTATGGACTTACAGGTAAAAACAGAGCAAACAGCAGGCCAAACAACGCACTTCCTCTAGACGGTCTTTTAAGCAGACTGCTCTTTCGTCACCTTGGTTTGGGCTAAAGTTAACGATTGGATGCATGTCATTTACAACAGCTGCAGGAGTCTTTATTTGAACAGAAAGTAAATGTAGACAAAATTCCCTGTTCTGTGTGCACATGTTTGTGTGTCTGTGCAGCTTGCCACCATCAACACTCTTTGCTGATGGACACTTCCATCAGACTAACCTTACCGGCTTGTCTCCAAGTCAGCAACTCTCTGTTTCAGCTGAGGCTGTTTGTTTTGTGATTACAGGTGATTACATTAGTGCCTGGAGCTGCCGAGCTGTGCTAACCTAATGTGAATTTTAAAAAGCTACAAGGCTGATAAAACACCGAACAAGGCTGCTAATACCATTTCTAACTTCTGGAAAAGGTATTTGGCTCCAAGCTAAATGTGAATGTCACACAAAAGGAACACCAGATTAAAACAAGCCGAGGAGACGACTGATGGCTTCTGACTTCAAGCCAGAATCTCAGCTCCAGCTCACACAGACTGACAAATACAGAGATGCAGATTTGACCCAATCAATGCTTCAGCTAAACAAACAAGTATGTAAACAAGCTCCTACTCATCCTGATGGCTCCAGTTTTGCTATGCTAGCAAATTCAGTGCAGCTGTACCAGTCTGTGACTTGTGAGCAAATACTGTCACCAAAAAGGCCGACACCGCTGCTCACAGCTACGAGAGGAAACCTGAAGACAGGAACATGACACTGGAGTCCAGCCACAACGAGGCGGTGTACAACACTTCTTGATGCAACTTTATAGCTTATGTCTACACATACATATTGACAGAGGCTGTAACAGCAGATGATATTTGATGCATGTCTTTTTATTGGCCTGTTGCAACTGGAATCAACCACTTTATTCTACACACTGATTGCATGTGAACGCAGAGGTCCAGGATTATCGTGGTCTATGCCTGGCGCTTCAAGACTCTACACTAACTTTGGGGCTTCAAGGTGCAAGTAAGGATTTGGTTGTAAGTTGACAAAAGGTTTCCTTCTGCTCATATCTGAAGATAACAAATTATCAGAACTTTGCCAAAAATGAATACGTAAACACCTTAGAGTCTGAGGCTCTGCACAAACATCACTCTACCTGGTGTTATTAATCCACTGCTGGGATTTGAAGCCCATAAACTTATTGCTCTAAACAGGAACTCTTGTTGGGGCAAGTGGGAACACGGGAACTCTGAGGACAACAACGATCTTATTTCAGTTAGTTCACAAAGTAAAAAGAAAGCAGAAAACAAACACTGGCAGTGACTATGAGCCGAAATCTGTAATACAGCCAATTCAGCGTGAAAAATCCACACAGGGCCTACACGAGTCCCCGATGCTCTGCTGGGTCTCACTGATGTTTCCTCAGTTGGTATTTGGATGATGGTGCTGAAGAGCTTTGTCCGATTCCCATCGGAGTGCTCACAGCAACCTTGACGAGCGCAGCATGCGGTCAGTTGCAGGGCGTGAGGCTGCAGTGTTGTTCATGTATGTTGTTGTTTACACTGACAGACCCTGGTGCCAATCAGGCTCCAGCAGAGATCGATGGCATTGATGGCTCACAGGTCGACCTGAGCACCGCTCCCTGACCGCCCACACTCAGCTCAGCTGGTTAACCACAGACACCGGGGTTAACGGTCCAAAGATTAACGGGCTCGATAAACGATGACTCAGCTGAAACGGGTTTGTCTCCTAAACACATCTGGGAGGACACGCGCGTGCACGCCAACACACGGGACTCCGCGGCTCAAACCTGCAGAGCAACAACACAAATCTAGCTAGCCTAGTTTGCCTGGCTAACGCTAACGACCTGCTGTTGCTTGTATTGAAGCACATCCGCTGAAGGACCCCTGTGTGTTTTTCCTGTTAAAGCACGACGGCCATGTTTAAATAAGATTTCTAAAATGAAGTAACCGGTTGTGTAGTTAGCCAGTGTGCTAACTAGCTGCTAGTAGAGGTTTAACGTGAAGCTAACTCACCTCATACTGGATGTACTGCTTCCTCCACTCCGGGGTGATGTGAGCTGACAGATGCTCTGTGAATTTCATGTCGGCCGCGGCGTCAGTCTTCCTCTCCTACCGTTACTGTAGCCGGGAGGCGGCAGCGGGAGGCTTTCGCTGCTTACACAGCGACTCTCATCCAAAGATTATGCTCAGAGAGGTGCCCTTTTGTCTTTACGGGTAACCTAGCTAACTACCGGCACAGCATCTCCGCTGTCTCAAACACACTCGACGAAGTGTTCGCGGAGCTGCATCTCAGCTGAAGATAAAAACCGTAATTCTGTTTTTATCGCTGTGTTTCTGGAGGACAGGCCAACAGTGTTGGCGTTAGCTGGGTCTTCCTCGCTCGCTGTCGTTCATCCTCTACCTCTCTCCACCTCCTGTCTCCCGCTGCGTTCGCGTGCAGTGGGAAATATAAGAACGGGCCGAAGATCGGAGAAGGTAAAGTAGTGGTGGGTGTAACGAGGTGTGGCTTTCTTCGTGAGATGTCACCAGATGTGGGGAGTAAACTGGTCGTTTTTAAGCTTAATGGTGAGGTAATGAGCTGGCTTAGAGAGGACTCAGCGTCATAATGTCATCACATTTAAATTTATCGAATGAGGCCAACGCAGAAATGCCATAAATGTCACATTTTTAATGGCAGGCTTCCAGCTGAAGTCTTCCCTGCTCTTTGATACAGTAATGATTTTCTTATAGTCTCAGTCACTAGTTTTATTCTTACTGAAAACAGCGTTATGTTTACTCTGGAAACGAAGGTGCCCATTAGAGTTAAAGAGGAGACACCCGGGTGTGCTTGCTTATGCATCTGTAATAGACACGTAGGTAGCCAGTGTGCCTGTAGCATCCTGTTTCACAGCATGATCACACTACTTTCACAACTCGAGGATTCGTAATGGCAATGGTGATGGTGACATCATCATCACCAATAGGTGACATCATCATCTTGTCTATGTTTCATATATAATCCACGTTTTGTTTTGATTAAAATGTCCTACAAGCCCTCATCTGTGTATCTTAAAGCTAAAAGCACAGGTTATTTTACTGTCAGTGAGACTTTCTACCAGCATAAATAAAGGATAGTCACTTTGGCAAAAGCTGATTGCAGCTTCTACTTTGTGATGGGAATGTTCTTTCAGGCTTAAAAGGACCTGACATCATGCATGAGAGATTTGTTCGACCTATTACTGACAGACAGACAACAAATGATTGATAACAGTTTAAATTCCTGCCATTTGACGCTGAAAAAGCTTTTGATTCTGTTAGATGGGAGTTTTTATATCGGGTTCTAAAACGTTTTGGTTTTAATAACCAGATTATCGGTTGTTTGAGGTGCTTATATAATTGTCCTTCTGCCAGGATAAAGGTTAATGGGGACGTCTCAGGTTTAGTTCTTCTTAAAAGAGGGTGTAGACAGGGCTGTCCTCTTAGCCCTGCTCTATTTGCACTGTTTATTGAACCATTGGCACAGGCTATTCGACAATGCGAGGAAGTTACAGGAGTTACCATTAACGGCAAAGAGTGTAAGGTTTGTCTATATGCAGATGATGTCCTGGTGACTCCTACTAAACCTGACTTTAGCCTACCAATATTACTCTTTGCTCAATACGTATGGCTCATACTCTGGTTACAAGTTAAATCTTCATAAAACTCAAATTCTTACCTTTAAATATAATCCAGATAAATATATTCTAAAACTCCTCAAAGAATAATTGGAGTAAAAACTTAATTAAATATTTAGGGGTTCAATGAATGAATAAAAATGACGGTATTACCTAAACTGCCTTATTTATTCCTGGCATTGCCTGTCGAGGTGTCCTCTAGGCAATTTATCGAATGGAAAAGAATGTTCTCAAATTTTATTTGGGGAAAACACAGACCTAGAATAAAGTATAAGACATTGTAATTATCTAGAAATAAAGAAGGCATGGTCTTCCATGTCTAGAAAATGATTGTCAGGCTGCACAGTCAGAGTCCTGACTGCATGATGCGACTCAACATGTGACGCCAAATGGAAAGAAATGGACCAGGCGGAAGTTCGTGTTCCCCTTTCGACTATTCTTGGAGATAAATCATTGATACAGTCATTTTTAAATAAGGTATCCTACTGCATAAATGTACCAGTAAGTATCTGGTTCAGGGAATTTAAAGAAAACGTTTGAAAGAGATGTGAGAATACTACGGTGACCAGCATATGATACAGCCCTGCAAATATTGACAGTGGGTTTAAAAACTGGTGCAACCTGGGTGTCACTGCATGCTGGAAAATATCATCTGAAAAAGGTTTAGATACCTTTCAACAAATGTCAGTTAATTACAACTTGGAGAGAGGTGATTTTTTTTAGATATCTCCAATTAAGATCTTATTTTAATAACAATATTATGTCTAAGGAGAGAAAATCTCTAGTTCAGATCTTTATAAACATATCTAAAGGGAAAGTGCTAAAAAACCAAATGTCTATGATATACTCAACACTACAAACTGAAAGGAAATTGTCTCCCACCTATATTAAATGTAGAAATGGAGAAAGAGGCTGAAATAGAGCTATCTGAAGAAGATTGGTCTAATATGTAAAACTACAGCCACTACTATGAAATCAGGCGGGGGCCCCTTGCTTGATTTAAATGCCATGTTGACATTAGAACTTCATTCATCTTTTCCCAGTTTTCTCCAGAAAGTAAATATTTCCAACATAATGCTGTGTGCCTGGAAATTCAGCGAAACTGGTTTTTACAGTCATTGATTTCAGTGAGCTGTAGATTCCAATGACACTTGAATGCCACATATATGACGTTGCCACCTTTGGAACCGAGTGACGTTTTTTTGTTTTCCGTATTATTATTTATTTATTAATTATTTATTTTTGACCAGCGGAACGTTTGCGCATGCGCTCTCCGTGTTAGCGCCTGACTCGATCAGATGCGGATTTATTTTGAAGTATTAAAAACAAATATGAAAACACAACACGGGGACCTGCTGGCGTGTAGTAAAATGAGATGATTGCATATGTTTAATGATGACACCGCATCAGCCAGTAATACTGTGATACTGGTTATTCCACACCCTCACTCAGGCAGGAGATCCACGGTTCATGTCCGAGTGTTTGTCTGCAGTCAGACTCTATGAATCGGTGCGCTGCTGTTACCTAAAACACTCAGCTGGGTTAGGAGCGCAACGGGAAGTGGTCGCGAGCGTGGAGCCGTGTCAGTAACCACGCGGATGCCTGAAGTCTTTGGACTCGACAGTGTGTGGAGCCCCGCTCTCTGGAAAGCAGTGTGGCTAATCAGGCTCTGGGTAGTGATTCAACAAAGTGATTCTCCACGCTGAGCAGCGTTATCGTGCAACCCACGTGGAGTGAAAGACATCAGCGCCATCTGGTGTTTGAACAACGTTTCGCATGTTATAGGGTTGAAGCGTTTAAACGGTTTAACTTCATGGTTATTGGTTAAATGACTGACCTGTGACAAAATCACAGAAACAGCGCAGTGTGAAGGAAAACACAACACACGCACAACATGTTCTGTTTGTGGAAGGAGCTCGGAAAGAAACACGCCTGGACAGCTTGTTGAAGAAGCTTCTTCAGCTCTAAGAGCAACAGAGTCCCACATTTGAAGCCCTATGGGAGTGTCCCCAAGAGGGGCGTGGACCCCCTATTGATCCTCTGCCTAATCGAGCCAGGGTGTGAAAACAGGTGTGGGTCACAATCAGCCACGGTCTCAGGTGAGCCCACGTCTCATGTAAGTGGGATCTGCGATTGCATTTTAAATATTAAATATTGTGCACTGGCTGCAGTGGTCATGTGTATATCCAGCTGATTGCTTGTGAAGCTCGCACACAAGAATTTCACTCACATGTGCTGTACCAATGTACCTGCACATGTGATGTGACAATAAAAGTGATTTGATTTGATTGTGAAGGATTAATATGACATGCCTTGTCTGTGTAAAGACACAGAGAGACTACATAATCTGTGTGCGTTTGTGTCAGCGTGGATGGAGCAGAGTGGGTGAAACACACAACGAGCGTTTCTGAAATCCTGGAGACAGCTGACAGACCCCCGTGGAAACATCCAGAGACGCAGGGAGACTAAATGCAGCTCAGTCCTTGCTGAGGATTAACAGGCAGCCCGGCTCAGATTAGACTGGCTTGTATAACGAGGACGTTTAGATGTAAACAAGCTAAACAGAATATTAGAAAGAGTGGGCCACAGGAACCTGCTCCCGTCAGGCTTCTGCTCCCACCAGTTTCCTTCACATGAAATTAAGTGACTGCAGCGTTTAACGTAGCCAAATGTCGTCTGAGACCGAACACACGAATACATCTGTTGTTATATCGCTGGGAGCGGCAGTGAGGCCACGCTGCTCTGTGGCTTCCTTGTTATACAGTAAATGTCCCAAAAGTGTTTCTGGTGGAAGCGTGCACGCTCTCTGACCTGCTGATTTTAGCCTCGCTGTCCAGGTGGCTGCTCACTGCTCACCTGGTTTTTATGTGTTATTTTCAAACATCACGTTCATTGGTTAGTGGATCAAATGTGTTTGGATCTACTTATGGGTGAGAATGATTTATTAGATTAAAAATCTGAGTCCACTAATACAGAATAGAAAGTAGAACATTATTACCATATGAAACATTACTCTGTTCCCCAGCAGAGCCTCACTCGGGCTTACTTTAGGTTTTCACTGTAAAAAGCTTTTTCAGCTGCTGAAGCGCAGATTTATGGACACTTTGGTTCTTCACGGTGTGCAAGTCCATTTCAGGCAGAGGAAAGAATTACCACTTTGTATTTGGATCCAAATATTTTATTATAGAAATCACACAGAAGTCAGCATTTACTGTTATTACACGTACAGCGAGGGTGTTTCTGCAGTGAGACTCCTGGTCAGAGTCATTGTCCTGCTCTGTGCACACATGCATACATAAATAAGTGCACAGCAGCTTTTACTGTAATCCGGCTGCGGTGGAGCAGCAGAGGCTCCTCTCTTGGCATTCACCGCGTGCCTTAATTGACTGATTTTAAATCAAGGTCCACTGTGAACACTGAGGGAGGAAGCCAGGCGTCACAGACAGATGCTGGTGATGACCTTTAGGTTAAACTTTCTGTTCAGGTCCATTTCTCTCTCACAAATGCAGGTAACATGTACAGGTCTGTAGTACTCACACAGCTGCCGTGGTTCCTGTGAGACTCACTTTTTTACCTGTAGTGCTTATTTCCCTGCTCACCTTGTTCCTTTCTGTGTCCTTCACAGCAGCTGTGAGCTGGTAACACCTGCCTGCCCAACAAACGCAGTGAACAGCAAAAAAGAGCTTTTTCCTGTCAAGGACACATCAAGCAGGCAGCCATTACACAGCAGAGCCCGGCTGCCAGGCTGGAGATCCGATGGAGCCTCATCAGAATGTAAACAGATGGAGGAGGATCACTCGGAGTGAAGATGGAGATGCTGTTAACAGAAATCTGTTGCTGTTTGTCTTTTATGCTAAACTGTCATTAGTCCTTATTAAATCTGCATAAGTAACGCTATATTCTGTTCACAGTGATGTTACACAAATGTGATTACACAGTAGTGCACTGAATGGCGCACGTATGCCATACAAACACAGCGCTACACACAGCGTCATGAAGCGCACACAGTGACAGGCACACAAAATGTCCCTCTCGGAATGTTACATAAGAGCGCGTTTTGATCAGGATTACACCCGCCGACGTTCAGTGGAGCAGATTATCGCAGCGTGCAGGCCGGACGGTGCAGCGACCGCCTGTATGCTCCAACAAGGCCCACAGCACCGCAATCTGCCAGACAATAAGAGCTCGAAATGTGCGCGGACAGAGAAAGCAGCCTTAGATACACCAACACACATCTCAGTGATCAATAGGCATCATCTGCGCTTCCATTCACAACACAAACACATCAGAAGCCACATCGCTTATAATACCAGGACGGAGCTGGCTAAATATGCAGAGCCTCGATATCTGCAGTGAAACGCGGAGCCGCGCGTCTCCTTGTCGCATTATCTTCTTCAGAATCCATCCTGGAGCCTCACATCCTCTCTCTGCTGCGCTCCTCTCCAAAGAGAGCAGCACAAAGAATAAATCAGAGGTGAAAGCAGTAAAACCTGCTCCCTGCAGCCAGCCTGTCCTCTCCTCCCCGAGAGAAGTGAGAACGATCTCGGTTAATTGGTCTGAACAGACGACACGGATTAGTTAAAGGAAATCAAAGTGTTTGGACTCATCCTCCTGGACGGGCGGGCGGCGGATTACGCAAAGGACAAGGCAGGGCGGGGTGACGTCACCACACAGACAGATGCACTCCTCTCTCACACACGCGCGCACACACGCGCGCGCACGCACAGCTGATGCTGCCTCATTATTTGGTTTAAACTCTGATTTAAACGATAAGAATAAATGTGTTGGTTCAAATCTTTATGTGACTGGCTTTACAAATATGAATGAATTTGGGACACTTAGGACTCCTGCAGCTCTCAGCCACAGCCTGGATTCTACATGAAAGACATAAACACTGTTACACAGTACACAAGGAACATGTTGTGATGTCAGAGACCTAAACCCAGTCTGCGTTTTCTATGTTTGAACTTATTGGAAGAAGCAAAAACAATCAAACAAATCAAATATGACAGTTTCGCTGCAGGAAGGCTTTTCTCACAGGCTGTTATCAACCACAAGTCAACCAAATTCTCTCTCAGCTAATTACACAAAGAACACAAAGCCAGGCAGCGTCCACCCGTCACTCAAAGCTGCTAATGCTGGACAACTTTACATGATGGTGGGTCGGTCTCTGTGTCAGTATGTGGGAACACCAGCTGAGGCACAACAATCACCTCTTAACACACTGACTTAATTGTATTTGTGTTGATTTGTAACAGTGTGTGTACATGCGCACTGATGTCTGATGAATCGCTGAAGGAGTTTTTTTAATTAAAAATCAAACTGATGATGTAACCAGGGTCATTTGGCTGGCTGGTTGATCCAGTGAGTTTCAGAGAGGTGGGTCCAGTAAAAACACCACGAGGCCTAAAAGTATACAGGCTGCACGTCACAGTATCTCTGCCTGTGCTGCACTCATGTCGGAGTGCATTAAAAATACTGCTTTAGTTTTGCATCATATTCTGTGTTATAGTAGTACTTTGATTCCAACTGTACCGCTGTGATGTGCTCTGAGGCCTGTTCTGTTGGTTGGACACTTCCATGTGCAGTACTTATATTTCAACTGAATCTCAATCACATCAATCAAACATTGGCTCCTTACACTGATGCTCTGTCATCACACCTTTTACAGTTCAGTTCACCTCAAGGCACGTCATGTTGTCAGGTCGACCCTACAATGATAGGTACAGAGAAAACCCAACAATCATATGACCCCCTATGAGCAGCACTTTGGCGACAGTGGGAAGGAAAAACTCCCTTTTAACAGGAAGAAACCTCCAGCAGAACCAGGCTCAGGGAGGGGCGGGGCCATCTGCTGTGATTGGTTGGGGTGAGAGAAGGAAGACAGGATAAAGACATGCTGTGGAAGAGAGACAGAGATTAATAACAGATATGATTCAATGCAGAGAGGTCTGTTAACACATAGTGAGTGAAGAAGAAACACCCAGTGCATCATGGGAATCCCCGGCAGCCTACTGCAGCATCACTAAGGGAGGATGCAGGGTCACCTGGTCCAGCACTAACTATCTGCTTTAGCAAAACAATCTACATTTAATATAACAAGTTTAATATAAACATATGGCACTGAAGAGTCAGTAACCTTTTGGGACACCATGTTCCTCCAGAACAGCTTCAGCAGATGCTCCAGGTGTGCTCCAGGTGTTGTGTTGCTCATTTGGTGGTTTGTTTAAAAGAAGTAGCATATCGATCTTCCAGAGGTGTTCAACAATCAATCCTGAATCTTTTCTGTGTTTTATCTTCTAAGCTTTGAAGGACAGAACAGAAAGAAAGCTGAATAATATTTTTGTCAAGAACAGAAGGATGTTGGACTCTTTTTGTCACGGACCCAGTTCCAGGGATTCGGGGTCCGTGAGCAGTCTGGACTACTATTGTAGTTATTATCATTATTATTATGGTTATTGTTATTATGGTTGTGTCTGCTGTCCTGTTTTCCGTGTTGGTGTACTGTCAGGTGTTTATGGGTGTGTGCATGTGTGTGAGGGTGCGGTCGTGGCAGGCACTTTTAGGCCTGGTGGGTGTGGCCCTGCCAGCTGACCGGTCCCACCCAGGAATCCACACACACCTGGCGCCGATCAAGCCTCGTCAGAGGAGCTTCAAAACAGTGTGGCTGAGAGCTCCTCGACGCTGGATCGTTGAGTGACTTCCCGTCAGTCTTAGTTTATTGTGCAAGGTTAGTGCAAGTCTGCCGTTAGGTTTTGTACTCACGACTGCCTTTTGTATGCGTGTTTCTCAGGAGGAATTGTGGCGACCAGGAGGCAGCACACGGACAGTACACAGGGAACGGAGACAGAGCACGGAGCACGGGATAAAGGAGAAGACACGGAACGGGAGTTGGGATCGCACGGGGAATTTATTGTTGTTTGGATTGTCACCACTGTAAATAAACGCACTGCCTTCAGCGCCAAGTCCTGCATTTTGGGTCCTCATTTCTCACATCCCCACGGTCTGCCAGCCAGACCGTGACACTTTTTGACCTGACAAACTGTGACTCGTCACTGACACTGTGTAATGATTTCCTTTCATTCTCAAAGGAGATTTGCCAGATCTTGTGAATGAAAATGATTTCCTGTAGGAGGACATTGTGGCAGAAATTGCTTTGGGAACGGAGCTATTCAGACCTCGCAAGTTGGAAGCAATCTTTGAGAGCTGTGATGCTTCATGAACTGAGTGAACTGCTGCAGCACTGGGAGTCGGTCCAGCACCGATGTGATGCAGTGATGGAGTACCACAGTGATCATTTAGAAGTGATGTGGGGCGCTCAGAATCAGGTGGATGGTGTCAACGTTCTGGTCAAACTGAAGCTTGTTTTACGTCACAATCCCAAAACGGCATCGATGACAGCTTTGAGTGTTGGCAGCAGCTTCCTGGAAAGTTCAATGTGCATCGCTCTCTGATGTGATACATCAGAACACATTCATCAGCTGGAGCGCTGATGTTGGCTGTATGCAGTTCTCCCTCTCCCTCAGTCCTTCTTCATGTTTCATCATTACAAGTGTAAGCAGGTGTAGTGGCTGCATGAATGCATGCATGAAACACAGACTGGTGTCATGGCTTTCTGCTGGGAGAAATGAACATGTTTAATGTTGCACGGTAGTGTGTTCATCTCAGGCACATGTCCTAAACCTGACGCAGCAGCCTTGGTTCATATATTTAACCAAAGACTACGTGAGGAAGCTGGTTTCCTCTTCAAATGAACACGTGTTGTACGGGTAAGAGCGTCGTGTCAGGTGGTGGGATCGTGTAGTTTGACGTCTGGATCACTGGTGTTTTTTTAACAGGTCAAATGAATGGATCATGCTGGCTCTCCCATCAGTGGATGTTAAACATAGCCACACAGTCAGGACAGTCTCTGACTGATCAGAGGCTTTTCCAACCCTTGGATCATATAACAGTCATCTCCGGCACGTGTGTGTTGGTACAGAAGCCCTACTCTTAAACTTAGATGGTGCTGAAACAGCTTGTTTTACACAGATGGACCGAGGCTTCGACACGATTATTTAGAACTGAGAATCATGCAAAGTTAATCTAGTAGAGCCAAAGAATAAAGTATGGACCCTTCACAGGCTTTTTCACGTTTCCCTGATGTACCTGAGAAATAGAATTAGCAGCGTTTCACACTGATGCATTTACTTTACACAGACGTTTGTCACATCACAGACAGAGCCTTCTTTTTGTCTTTGGTTAATTAGAAAAAAGCAATGCTAACACGATGTGCTTGGATCCGTGTCAGGCTTCAGAAATGTGAGCAGTGTCACAAAAACAAACCTTCCCCTCCTAAATATCTCAGTCATTACCCAAAGTTTGACAAAATTTCTGTTTCTTCTTCTTTTCTCGGTTTGGACATTATTGCATATTTGTATAAAATAATTCTGTTGTATAACACGTTGCATCAAACTCAGAGATGGGATCTTTTTTATCATTTATCTAAAATACTGACATATAGCCCCTTCTCAGTTCAATTATCTTCATTGTTGCCTGGCTGGTTGGTAATGCCGCGTTCAGCCAACAAATCTGCATGAAACTGTTAGTTTGCTCGTGTCCATGTTGGTGCATCAGTAACTACAGCAGAGGCTGTCGCTTCTCACGCAGGGCCAACATGACCGAGCAGACAGCAGGTGGCAGTCTTTCACTGGAGACCAACCTATGATCACCAAGGGCTGATAAAAATCTGTCTTTTCACGTGATAATAATCACATACGTAGCGTATTGTCTCCACATCAGTATCGTCAGTGCTTCACCTTGATGGAGGCGTCCTCGGCTACGAAGCTGCTCACCTGTCCCTCCAACCTTCCTCCAGGTAATCTGATGTCTAATTGGCTAACTGGAGCAGATTAAGCTAAGACCAGGAATAGGACTGCGCGTACACACACACACACACACACACACACACACACACACACACACACACACACGTCTGCATGTGGCTTTCCGTTAGACAGTAAGGTCAGTGTAGCATTACAAACATAAAGCCATAAGAAGGAAACGCTCTCCTCTCATCTTCCTCACGTTATTAATTCTGTTCAGGGGCGCCTCAGCCGGCTCATAGCTAAACTCCAATGTTACAAGTTCTTGGAAAAAGTAACACTGTGGTGGAAATATTTCTGTGGGAATGAAATGAGTCACGTGGAGAAACAAATCTGTTCCAAACAAGCGCGTCCAACAAAGAAACGAGTCCTCAGCGTCTTCATTAGGACACGTTTGCTTATTGACACCCATACTTGTTTCTTTTGGACGGACTTGAAGACCTTGTTCATACCAGTTTGGACACACCTGCGGCGCAGCTGGGTGAGCAGGAGTCCCGGTGTCCCTCTCTCACTTTCCTGTCAGTTTTCACTGCATCTGTCTAATAAAGACAAAAATATATTTTAAAAAAAGAACAGAAAGCTTGGATGCAGCTTCTCATTTGATCGTTTTTCTTTATTTTCACAAGTATTTACACTGTAGCAGACATCACAATGTGGAATTAAACCAAAAAGTCTGAAAACATGTTTTATATGTGAGATTCTTCGAAGCTTTGCTGTCCTGTTCTTGTCCCAGCACAGAAACAGAGACACGTGGGAAAAGTGACATCTCGTTAAAATGAGTCTGTGTGAGGCTCATCCAACAGTAATGCAGTCTAATGGTGTGGAGGTCTTCCAGTCAGTGGTGACAGGCCCACTAACAGCTGTGACAGCACCGTGTGGGGTACGGAGCCCCTTTAGAAATCAATGCATGTAAACTGTAGGGCGACCCTTGTATCTGTAGCCATTCTAAACATTTCTGTTTAATAAAACTAAGTGATGCAAGTGCAGACTTAGCTAGCGGCCTGTGGAAGTCACAGTTCAGTCAGGCAGCTCAGACATTTGGCACTCAGGACTTTCCACCTTTGGGTGATGGGAACACACCACAGTGCAGTCCTCCATGCAGACCCAACCCAGCTCATCATAGCACAAACACGCAACGTGTGCAAGAGGGAGGCCACTCAGACACGGGAGGGAAATGCCATCAGCATAAATGACTTTGTGGTGTTACTTTTGTAACGTTCACGCTGATCGTCAAATACAAATAAGCAAACGGTGCATTTTGTAGCAGCCTTGAAATATATAAATATATATAAATGTATATAAATATATATCCCGTTTCTGTTACTGGGAAAGGGGGATTTCTGTTTAAATCCAGCTCCAGCAGGCTTCGGCAGCGCGGCCGGTGATGTGTGCGTGCGCGCGTTTATGTGACCATTGACTGAGCATGTGCGAGGCAGCAGAGAGATTATCGCTGCCACGACTCTGGGCTGCCCTGTATATCTTCTACTTGCTGGAATATTCGTTGTAGTTCAGGCATGGAGGAGCGGAAACCTCTCGGTTCAGGCCGTGGAGCGGAGCGGAGCGACTCGGTTTGGGGGGACTTTGGAGACTTTACGCATGCTCCTCGTCAGCTGCGGGCGGGGAGACTTTAAAGTTGGACGCTTTTCATTTACAGTAGTGACGGAGGTGAAATGATATTCTGTAGTGAACTCTTGGTATTTTTGGAACATCTGAAGTGGTCTCACAACAGATAACCAAGAAGAGGACAAAGTCACTGTGACGCGACCATTCCCACTGTAACAAATGGCAGATGGATATGAGCAGGCCAGCGCATCAGAGTTTATTAAGGGTAAGTTTAACATCAGTCCTGGGATGTAATACTGCGTAATGGTTTCTATAAGAAACTACAGCCTGCAATATTTCCATGCGCGTGACTGAGAGCGCGCGTGGACATAAATACACAGGACTGAACTGCTCGTTCACTTTGGCTCATTTGTTCTTTCAAACAAAGCTAAACCAGCGTGATTCAGTGTGAGTTACACTGACCACGATAGTCTCCATCAGGGGGACACTAACGAAACAAGAGACGAGGACATTTCTGATTATTTTGTAGGTTCTTCATCAGCATTGTTGTGGATCAATAACTCTTGACAGGACTGTGGGGCAGCTGGTCGGCCTTTGGCCTGGAGGATGCTGGATCGTTTTCAGCGGTGTCTGCTATAATTAACATGATATAAACTGTAATAGCTCCGTGCAGGTCCAGGTCAGCTTCACAGCCTTTACACAGCGGCTCGTTTCCAGGAATAAGTTTTCTCTTTTCAGCTATCACTGCAGAACTTGCTTTCCAGGTTTACTGAAGCAGCCTAATTACTCATGAGTACATGTAGAACTATATGTAGCTGAAAGGTTGAAACTTACAGGCTAACAGTTGGGGCAGGTTGTAGCCCAGTGTCCCACAGCTCACTCACTCATAGAGTCAAATATTACAGTTTAGTTAAAGTTTATAAAGCCATTGTTCCCTGATCTGGTAAAAAGAAGCATTTCAGTAGTGCGAGGATTAAGTTTGGCTAAATCAGGTTAAGTAAGCAGCACCAGTGTGTCACGTAAGGGCAGGAGATTTGGGTCCTGCCTCGGTTTCAGCAGCAGTTAATGAGGGGAACTGATCCTGTGCTGTAACCGAGACACCAAAAATACCTGGATGCAGTCAGCAGCTCGGTGTGATCGGGACAAGAGAGCGTTATCGCCCTGTATCCTTGACCTGAAGCCAGGACTGTGTGTGAGGCTGAATGTAACCTGTGTGTGTGTGTGTGTGTGTGTGTGTGTGTGTGTGTGCTGTACACCACAGACCGCCTGTACTTTGCCACTCTGCGGGTCAAACCTAAGAATACAGCCAACACACACTTCTTCAGCACGGATGAGGAGCTCATATATGAAAGGTAAGCTGCAGCCGTAATCTAGTCTGATCCCCAATCATGACGTGTCAACAGTCTGCTCCTGCTCCCTGTCAGCACACGCTCCTACAGATCCTTTCTTTCTGATGCCTCTTTCGTAACAGATTAACTTTGTTTGCCTCTGTTTTTGTTGTTTCGTGTCCTTTAGAAACTCCTTTGATCTCATTAATATCCCACCTGTTCATTTCAGAGAGACACGCCTTTTGACAGTCATGGTCCTGTCCTTCCTTGACTTCTCATTACTGGTCTCTGATTACCGTTATACTGTTAGAAGATGTCCACGGCTCCACCCGGAGGGATGGTGTCCTGGTTCAAACTATGGTTTTCTGGTTGGAGTTTACACGTTTTCTCTGCTTCAGTCCAAAGACATGCACGTTCATTCATGTTAGGTTAACTGGTCATTTAGTTTAGTCCAGTTTTATTTGTGTAACATCAGTTACATCCAGGCCCTTTGTAGGTAAACAACCTACAACATTAGAGAGAAAACTCTAATTGGACAATTCCCAGTGAGCAGGGCCGGGAACAGTGGGACGGTAAAACTTCTAATAGGTGGGGAGACCCTGAAAGGACTTCTTACAGTGTCGCCGCCTGGATGTGAGCAGGAAGCTGCTTCCTCTCAGGACAGCTGCTCTGGCCACCTCGAAGACTATCAGAACCTGGCCTGATGAAGCCTTACAGCAGCTGCAGGACTGTCTCCACACCACCAGGACATTTCTGAACATCCAGACCTGGAGGTGTCACCTGGTCTATCCCAACCACAAGCCCTGGATGACCGGGGACCTCCACCGGCTGCCTTCAGAGTGAGTGACGGTGCAGCGAGGCCTCTGAAAGGCCAAATGACACTACAGGTGGAAGATCACCTGGACAGCAACAACAGCAGGCAGGTGTGTCAGGAGGGCAGCACATCACCAAGTACAGGAGCAGTCAGAGCTGCCCCAGGTGATGCTTCACTAGCAGAGCAGTTGAATCACTCCTTGTTTTGAAGTGCAGTCACCAGAGGCTCGTATCAATGAGTCCATCCTCACTGTGGAGGAGTGTGACATGAGACGCACGCCGTCAACCCTCCAACAGTAACAGCTCATACGTCAGTGAAGAAGACATGAAGTCCACATCCTTGTGGAGAACTTCATCGAACCCTGTGTCGTCATGTTGATACATGTGCACTGTTTTTCCCATGAAAATGTCTGTTGATGTATCACCAGCGTGACTGATGTCATAAACCCCTGTGAACCATCTGGTCCCGGCCTGTGGTCATAACCCCTGACTGAGCACGCACGAGTTCTGGTTCCTTAAACGATCTGCATCTATTTTAGGATATAAAATTGTTTTAATTACACACCGATGAGAGACAGATCAGAGGTGAAACAGCCTCGGAAAAATGTTCCATCTGTGCGTTTATATGTGCACCTTCACACTGTGGAGCTACAGGCCATCCCAGTACACAGGGCTGGGTGGAAACTGGTTTCCAGCATTTCCTGACCTCTCAGGACTTTTAAGGAACTCTAAGATCTTAAAGCTCAATTCAGATTTTTGGATCAAATCAGATGTTTTTGTCTGCTCGTTCACTCTACAAATAAAATGTGGCAGCAAACGTGCTCTAGTGTGAACGCTCAAAGCGGCCGCATGCACAAAAGCAGACGTCACACACAACGCGCTCTGTTTAGACCCAGAGCAACAGGATGTTTGACTGATGGCCTTAATATAAAGACTTTGGACTTCACGTTTCCCAGTTTTTGCTTTAAGTTATTTACATAATGATGTAAATAACCTAATAATGATCCTTGTTGCTGTTTTAGAGGAGCGGAGCTTCAAAGGATCAGAATCTGCAGATTATACAGTACAAATAAAATGTTCACGTTTCTCCAACGTTGTCTTCCCAACAGTTTCACTGGACGGACAGGAAGTGTTCACCATGTCTTCTCCGGAGCTGATAATCGGCGTCTGTCTTGTGTCAGTGACGTAAAAGACGGATTTAATGCGACGTGACCATCAAACAGCAGTCGCTTTCTAAAACATCGGATATGTATCGGATTCAGCACCACATACGAGAGTGACCCAGGTCGGATTTGAAAATATCGGATTTGTGCCGTTCACACTGTCACACCATGATCGGATAGATGGTCGCAGAGGGTCAAAAAATCGGATTTGATGCGCTTTCGCCTGCAGTGTGAACGTAGCCAAAGTTCCTGATGCTCAACTCTGAGCATCAGTATCATGGGATATATCACAGTGTCAGAGTGTCTGTCACAGAGCGGGTGTTTGAGCTGTGATTAACCGGGTAGGTGGTCCATGGGTAAACCTGAGATGGCTTTTGTCACGGCGAGTGGAGGAAATAAAGGAGGATCCAATTGCAGGCAGTCGTGAAGGTGGTTTATGGAACACAGAGCACAGGGAAAAAATGGCAAACGAAGATTAAACTAAACTATACTGGGAATAACTAAACTATACTGGGAATAACTAAACTATACTGGGAATAACTAAACTACTAAACACAAAGCAGAAGACGAACATGAAGGAGGGGGGGCAGGACACACGGGTGAAACATGGCAGATACACAGACGGACCAGCAACGACAGAAGACACAACTTAAATGCACTCAGAGAAACACGGGGAGATTACACACAGGTGGAAGTAATTAACGAGAGGAGACAAGGGAGGCAACACAAGAGATCACTACACAAAGACGCAGACTGGACACACATCAAACCCACAGCAAACATGGGAACACAAAACCTGAGAGCAAAACCAGAACCACAGAAACAATAAATAATAATAATCAACAAAGCACCAGAGAAGAAAAACGATCATTCAAAAACAAACCAAAGCAAGAGAAGTCAAAATGCTGCGTCGACCCCGACGTGACAGCTTTCAGTGCTTGACAATCTTTGAAATCCTCTTCCTGTCATTCGTGCTGTTGGCCGACTTACTGAATATGATGATGAGTAATCTGGTATCAGGCTGTGGTGTTAGGGACAAAGACGGACTTGCAGCCCTGCTCGTCTGTCACGTTCCAGCCTTGGTAATCGTTTTCTTTTCTGCAGCAGACAAACAGGATTTGAGTTGGTTTCATTGAGTGAAACAAAGCTGTGAGCTTCCTCTGACTCCATGTCTGCATTGTGTGGGTGGAAACATCCAGATAAAGGGCCCGAGGTTTTCTAACGGAGCATTTTATTATGACCAGATGAACAATGTCACTGTCTTCACCTGTCAGTGGGTTTAGTTTTGTGTGTTGTTGTGTTGTAATTGTTGAGAGCTCCTCCATCTCTCTCACTGTGTGTTGCAGTTTCTATGCAGACTTTGGGCCCCTCAACCTGGCCATGCTGTACAGATACTGCTGGAAACTCAACAAGAAGCTGAAGGTAATGAAGGTCTTCAGACTCAGGGCTTTGTTTGCTGTACAGACATCGTTTAGAAAACGCGTTACGCTCTTATTTTGAAAGGTCTTTGCTCTGATGGTGTGTGTGCACTCCTCTGACAGTAGACGCTTATTTTAAATGTATTAATGCACATGTGCTGTTTTCACTGATTATTGATTATCATTATTGGTTTGTAGTCTTTCACAATGTCTAGAAAGAGCCTGGTTCACTACACCAGCTACGACCAGAAGAAGAGAGCCAATGCTGCTGTTCTGATTGGTGCCTATGCTGTAAATATCCTTTCATTCGTCCATCACATCATCTGATTGCCCGTCTGTCTGTGCATTATGAGTTATGTCGTTTAACTCTGCCCTGTAGGTGATGTATCTGAAGAGAAGCCCAGAAGATGCCTACAGGACTCTGATAGCAGGAAACAGCACAGGCTACATGCCGTTTAGGTACAGGCTGCTGCTTTCTACGAAACAGCGCTTCATGCTGGGCTGTTGTCCTTACATTTACTGAGACACTGTCTGTTAAATCCAGCTTGGCTTAGCATAAAGACTGCAAGCAGGGGTAACAAGAAGAAACTCCACCTAGCTGGAGATTATTTGGCGACCATGAAGGTTCCAGGAGGTCAGGAAACCTCATCAAACCCACACTTTTAAGTTTGGGATGGGAACATGTTCCCGTGTTATTGTAGGGTTTTACTGCTGTTGTGATTTGGCACTATATAAATAAAACTGAATTCAGAAATTTGAATGAATTGTTAACAGTTTATGAGCTCTTAGTGAGCTTTAGCGGTGCCAGTGGGTTGATGTCATTCATGTAGACTGAGCTAACGTGTCCCCCCCCAGTCCTGAGCTCAGCTGAGCAGGTGCTGCTTAGTTTTTACTCTTAGTGATGGTTTGTGTTTATTTACAGTGCAAACAAGCCTGAGACTGAAGCCTAACTACACTACTGTTACTGTATTCTTTCTGTGTGTGTGTGTGTGTGTGTCTCTGTGTCTGTGTGTCTGTGTGTGTGTCTGTGTGTGTCTGTGTGTCTGTGTGTGTGTGTGTGTGTCTGTCTGTGTGTCTCTGTGTGTGTCTGTCTGTGTCTGTCTGTGTGTGTCTCTGTGTGTGTGTCTGTGTCTGTCTGTGTGTCTCTGTGTGTGTGTCTTTGTGTCTGTGTGTGTGTGTGTGTCTGTGTCTCTGTGTGTGTGTGTGTGTGCCACAGAGACGCAGCGGTTGGAGAGTGCTCTTTTAACCTCACCGTGCTAAACTGCTTACAAGGAATCAACAAGGTAGCAACAACGTCTAACACAGAAGATTTTAGTAACATTAAAATGACACTTAGTAACTTCATTTGTGTCACACCTCATTTTAACGCAAAAATCCCAGTTTGAGCCACATTTGAAATTGTTCTCTTATTCTGTAACAACAGTAATTGAATTCAGTTTTATTCATAGCACTAATTCTAAGCTACAGTTACTTCAAGGTACTTTAACTTATAAGGTAAAGAGCCTGCAGCACTGCACTAGAAGTACACACTTGGCAACAGTGGGAAGGAAAAACTCCCTTCCAACAGGACGAAACCTCCAACAGAACCAGGTTTAAGGAGGCAGCAGTTCACTGTGACAGGTGAGGGGTAAGAGCAGAGACAAAGGAGTTTAATAATTACTAATGATTAAATACTTCAGTGATGTACAAACACACAGGAATTGAAAACAAACGACTAAAGAAGAAATAGTCAGTGCATCAGCGTGTCTTTTAGACCCCATTCCTACAAAACTGCTCAAAGAAGTCCTGACATTAATTAATGCTTCGATCTTAAATATGATCAACCTATCTCTAATAATCGGTGTTACGTCCCCACTTAAAAGCTAGGCGATGAGGGTGGGGGACAGTAACAGTTAGATCCAGGTGGAATGAAAAGAACGCCAGGCAGAGGTATTTAATATAAAATAGATCTTTATTGTAGGCAAACACCTCAATAATCATATAAATGGCAACAACAAAAGGAGACAGCACCGCTGCTTTAATGAGAAATCAGGGAGATCAACCCAAAGTGGTAATGACCACTTCAACAAAGGAAGCAACAATAAGGCTTCAACAGAAAGAGACAGCAACACTGCTAGCAAACAATATCCAGGCAGGCCACACAAACTAGTGAAGGCTGCCGTCACTCATGGGCAATCACTGCTCAGTTAAGCACTACTCACAAAGAGCCACACGCAGCAGGCTGTTCCACACCTAAGCCAGTAACACACTCTGACCCGCACAGAGGAAATCCACCAGAAACCTCTCCCTCCTCCTCCACACTGCTCTTCTCCAGCTTATATCACCCCTGAGGGTAATTGGTTGTAACGAGAGCAGATGAGCAGCAGGTGTGACCTAAAGGAGAAGGCAGGGGCAGAGAGAGACAAGGGGAGGGGCCAGAACGAAGGAGGAGGAGAGGGAGAAGACAACACCACGCCCACACACTCCCACAGCCTCCCAGGATGTAACAATCGGCTATGTACCACAGGCCTTCAAGCTGGCTGTAGTTAAACCTTTACTCAAAAAGCATCTCTAGACCCAGCAGTCTTAGCTAATTATAGGCCAATCTCCAACCTTCCTTTATATCAAACATCCTTGAAAGAGTAGTTGTCAAACAGCTAACAGATCATCTGCACAGGTTTATTTGAAGAGTTTCAGTCAGGTTTCAGAGCTCAGCACAGAAACAGCTTTAGTGAAGGTTACAAATGATCTTCTTATGGCCTCTGACAGTGGACTCATCTCTGTGCTTGTCCTGCTAGACCTCAGTGCAGCGTTCGATACTGTCGACCATAATATCCTATTAGAGCGATTAGAACATGCTGTAGGTATTACAGGTACTGCACTGCAGTGGTTTGTATCATATCTATCTAATAGACTCCAGTTTGTGCATGTAAATGGAGAGTCCTCTTCACACACTGAGGTTAATTATGGAGTTCCACAGGGTTCAGTGCTAGGACCAATTCTGTTTACATTATACATGCTTCCCTTAGGCAGCATCATTAGAAGACATAGCATACATTTACACTGCTATGCTGATGACACCCAGCTCTATCTGTGCATGAAGCCAGATAACACACACCAATGAGTTAAACTGCAGGAATGTCTTAAAGACATAAAGACCTGGATGGCCGCTAACTTTCTGCTTCTTAATTCAGATCAAACTGAGGTTATTGTACTCGGCCCTGAAAAGCTTAGAAATATGGTATCTAAGCAGATTCTTACTCTGGATGGCATTACCTTGGCCTCCAGTAACACTGTGAGGAACCTTGGAGTCATTTTTGACCAGGACATGTCCTTCAACGCACATATTAAACAAATATGTAAGACTGCTTTCTTCCATTTGTGCAACATCTCTAAAGTTAGAAATATCCTGTCTCAGAGTGACGCTGAAAAACTAGTTCATGCATTTATTACTTCCAGGCTGGACGACTGTAATTCATTATTATCAGGAAGTCCTAAAAACTCCCTGAAAAGCCTTCAGCAGTCAGTCAGATTGCCGCCCCTCCCTGAGCCTGGTTCTGGTGAACATGTGTTTCTGTTAAAAACGAGTGTTTCCTCCCCACTGTCACCAGTGTGCCTGCTCGTGGTCTGATTGTGTTTCCTCTGTAGGGTCTTTACGTACAATATTAACTGCCTGAGGTGACCGTTGTTGTGATTTGGTGCTAAGAAAAACTGAACTGAATCTGTGAAACCACTGCAGATCACTATAACACTAAACATTTCAGCCCTTTGGGGGGAGTTGTGCTTTTGTTGTGAAAATCTGTTCCTGCTCTTTTCCTCTGCAGGCATTACAACATGGTTTCCTGGATTTTGAAAGGTTCAGTGCAGAAGAATATGAACATTATGAGGTAACAGACTGCAGAGACTGTGCTACAGGTCGATATCAATGCAAACAGGACCAGGATACAGGAAGAAATAACTAACGTACGCTTGTTATTCATCCAGTTTATTTGCAGTGCTGTTAGTAACACAGTCAGGGCCAACCAAGAGCTCGTACGATGTCCAGGCCTGCCTTGGTGCACGCTGTACTTCCTCAGTTTCTCAGTTAGATTGATCCATAGCTCACCCGTCCAAGTGATAGACAGTCAGTGAAGTAAAGGTCAACAAAACTGATTTCCAATGAAAGGTAAAAGCCCGTACGTGTTCATTACTGCAGTGGTGGTATAATTAAGGTGTTCTGGATCCATGTTTTAACTGATATGTGGCTAACCTCTATCACAGTCTTTCCTTTCTTTTTGTGCTTTTAGCGAGTTGAAAATGGAGATATGAACTGGATCGTTCCGGGCAAAGTTCTGGCGTTCAGTAGCCCTCATTCTCGTGGTGAGTCAGAATCTCTAAGCTAAAAGCTAAAAGCATGCCTCCAAACCAACACCAGTGCTCACGTTGCTGGGCTGACAGAAGGCCTGTGCAGCCCCTCAGTGCCTGCACGTCCTGAAGCAGCTGAGAAGAGCTAACCTTACCCTGCTGTCTTCTGACGGCGTGCATTGTTTCCTGCTTAGTGCTGTCGTGTTGTTACGGCTGGATTAGACGAGCCTGAACCCTGCAGTGGCTCGGGGTTTCCCATGATGCACTCATGCTTCTCCATCCCTCAGCTCTTTTTACTTTCTGTGTATTTACACCACTTTGCACGTAGTTATTATTCCCCTCTGGCTCTCGTCCATCTCTTGTCCTGTTGTCCTCCCCCCACCCCGACCACATGAGGCAGATTGCGCCCCCTCCCTCAGCCTGGTTCTTGTTAAAAGGGAGTTTTTCTTTCCCGCTGTCAGCAGGTGCTTGGGGCCGTCCGATCGTTGGGTTTTCTCTGTATTTAACGTCTTTACCTTACAACATAAATCAGCTGACACTACGTCATTGAATCTTATTTTACGTTCGCATTAAAAACAGACGCTCGCTGATTGAAACGTATGACGTAACTCAGCTGTTGTTGACTCTGTCTCCAGGTTATCCCCTCCACACACCCGAGGCATACTTCTCATACTTTTGCCAAAATGACATAACGACCGTGGTTCGTCTGAACAGGACGTTGTATGATGGCAGGCGGTTTGAGGATGCAGGATTTGAGCACCACGACCTCTTCTTCCTTGATGGGACCACGCCCTCTGACCTCATCGTCAGACGCTTTCTGCATGTGTGTGAAAGTACAGACGGGGCAGTGGCGGTGCACTGTAAAGGTAGGACTGCAAGTCTTTATGTTTAATTGATGTCATTTATTTCTTTTATCTTAACTTTGTCTCTTTAAACACTCCATCCATTTACAGCTGGATTAGGCCGCACGGGCACTCTGATTGGCTGCTACCTGATGAAGCACTTCCGGTTTACTGCAGCCGAGGCGATTGCTTGGATCAGAGTCTGCAGACCTGGATCTATCATCGGTCCACAGCAAAACTTCTTAGAAGAGTGAGTTTGTGCCTCAGCTGTGACCGCTCAAACCAAACGGTCCACTTTCCGTGACTCCAAAGGTCTCGGTCGGAGACAATCATTAAGCTGTAGTCCGTTCATGAAAGTACAGGAGTAATGCTGTGCACACAGACACGTCTGCAACACTTCATTAGGATAATGTCACAAAACACAAGCAGACGGCAGCTTCACCTCCAAGGTGCACGGAGAAGACAAAGATCTGACGAGGTGAAGACTCCAGTCACAGAGTATCAGGGAACCATAACGTGTTAGTGGCCTTCATCAGGGTCATTGCGTTTGTGAAGGTGTGATTGGTCCACTTGGATCTTTTTCTGTTTCCAGTCTTTTTTATTTAAACACAAGCTGTTTGACATTTTGCAATGACCCAAAAGGCGTTGGCCACTGAGTACAGCTGTTCTCTAATACTTCGAGTGTCGCTGGAGTCTTCACACAAAGCACAAGTAGATCAGGAAGGGTTTGAGGGGTCACCTTGGCCTTCAACGACGGCAGATCTCAGTCTCATCGAGCATCTGTGAGATGTGCTGGACAAACAAGGCCCGTCTGTCCTTAGGCTGTGGCATCTATTGCTGTTAGCACACAGGATGTTTCTCCATGCTGAGGTCATGGTTGGAGCATGCTGGAAATGTTAGAAGAGAAGCAAAAGGTGGAGGTCAGGGTGGGGCATTCCCCAGGGTGCCCATGTGCAGCTGGTGGTGACTGCAGCAGTGGGAAACTGGTGGATGATGAATCGAATCGAATTTAAAAAAAAGCCTGAAACTGTGATACTGCTGCAGACTGCAGTCACAGTGTGCAGCTGGTTTCTCTCCTCAGCTCTGGACGCACACTTCCTCCTTACGCCACAGTAGCGCTCTGTTGCTAATGGCTACTAGCTTTGTGTGTCTACTTACACGCTAAACCAGGATGTTGAATGTTGTACCTGCTAAACGTGATATCACAGTCAGTTTGTGGCGTGTGTTTGATGTTTGTGTGCAGGAAGCAGCACAGTTTGTGGGTTCAGGGTGACGTGCATCGGTCTAAACAGAAGCTGGTCCAACAGAGACTGAGTCGGCAGCAGCAGCTGCAGCAGCAGCAGCAGCTGCAGCTGCAGCAGCAGCTGCACCGCTCTGACTCTGTGCAGGGAGGCAAACAGGAGGCAGTGTCCTCGCTGCTTTCCAGCATGGATGACCTGTCAATCAACACCGTGCTCTGCAAGTCATATAGCTTGGATGAGGTCAGCGGTGTGACTTCATAGCACCTTTTCTTAATGGTTACTGCAGAATTCAAACAGGCTACTGAGTTCCGATCACAATGTTGTGTTTTCATGCTGCTAATTGTGTCTGTGCAGAATAACTGCAAAGAAGTCAGTCTGACACAGGGAGACGAACTGAGAGCACTGAAGGGAAAACGCCCACCGAGATCAGCGTCATCCTGCTCAAGGTACCAACATCTGTAATGTAATTAATGATAGATGGTTATTGTGGTCAGTGCAAGAGACACGTAGAGAATTAGCTCAAACGCTGGAAACAAAGTTTCTATTAACAAGGAGAGATAATAGACACCAATATGTTTTTGTGGATGTCAGAAAGTACGTAAGTGACTGTTGTCGAATGCTACAAAGAACGCACGCTTTGTTTGCACGCTGTCTAACAGGCAGACCGGACTGCATGAAATCCTGCTGTGTTCTCATCTGTGCAGCGTGAATGTTGTGTGTAACCTGCTCGAGCTCATGTGTCCTTCTTTGTTCTTCGGTTAAACTGAAACCTAAATGCAACAGGAGAAGTTGTTGTCTTTTGGCGACTTTAGTTATGAGTGAGATTAAGGTTCTGGAGGTTGTCAGAGTATTCCTTCTACTGCCTGACGGTGTCCTCAGCTGGAGCCAGCAGGCCTCCATCTTTACTGTACACCGTGTTGGTGGAGCACCACTTCCCCTCCTGACGCTTTGCCAGAATCGCTCCTCCTACGCCCAAGTTTTTGCTGCAGCCGCGGCCTGAGCTGCGTTTCGATTGGCCTGCCCGCTGCCTCTGCTCTCCATCCTTGGCTGCAGCCAGACACACAATCAGTAGATAATACCTCTGCTCACTACAGTTTTTGTTTGGGTCCCTGAATCCACGGCACAAATATAGCAGATATATAAGAAGCTGCCATAGTTCAAGAAACATCTTATAAAAAGTAAATAGTTACAAATCGGGGATATGAGAGCTGCGGCAAAAAGAAACCAAAGGACGACCACGAACCAAACTCACGACGTGCCTCCGGCTTCTCCTGTAAACTAACATCACCAAACTGCTAACCTGACACAACCAAGAGCTGGGCTTCCACGGAGGTTAAATCAGGTACCTCCCACACGTCGAAGCGTGTTTGTATCTCGTCTCTTGTACAGAGTGTGAGTGCAGATGTTGATTCCTGCAGTGAGCGTAGAAATCAGAAGGATTTTTGGAGAAGTTGTTCGTTGTGCTTGTTTCTGTGAAGGATCAAGTTTTATTTGCTCTTGGATCACACACACACACAAATATGAGGTGTTCTTGTTTTCTGTGTCAGGTTAAACCTGTCCAAGACTTCACACCGCTCCATCCTCCCTCCCCCGAAGCCCTCCAAAGTCCACCTCACCCCTTCTTCTACTAAGACGCTGAGACGAAGTTCCTCTACCACCACTGCTCCGCAGATCAGGAGGTTGGTGTCTGTGCTTTTGTCCTTACTAGAAGCACATTATAATAAAACCAATGTAAAATGTGATGTGCTGATGTCTCCACAGTCCCTTCAGCCTCACGTTGTTCAGCACCAGGCCAGCACTGATTCACTGACTTCACACTTGGGACGTTCTGGTCATGAATCAGCCCAGCTGATGATGGACTCGCTGGAGACTGCATCAGCTCTCTTGCACGTTTAACCCTAGAACACTATCGCTATAAATAGTAACACAATCGCTAATGCCGGGTGATTTTTACCCGATATAATATAACCAATAAAAAGTAATCAAATATATCAAAATATGACAACACATGACAAATTAGAGTGGTCTTCTTTTACTTTCAACTGTGCCATGTCTAACAAAATGAAAGAAAAACCCTCCTAAAACAAAAGAATGACTCTGGAAAGCTGGTCTTTGGTCCACCCATTCCTGGGACATTTGAGACTTCCCTGGTGAAGGCACAGGCTCCTCGACACGCAAACAGCTGCAGGAGAGAGAAATCATGTAAATGTATTTGCTCGGGTGTAAATCACCCAGCGATAGCGTTCTCGGGTTAATAGGCTGTAAATGCTTTTTTAGCCCCAATAACTACTTTTCGTTTCGACAGAGCCAACAGTTTGTCACCACTTTAACTGGTCACGTGGCCCATTCTGTGATAACAGGGCCGACACCATAAATCATCACGTCTCTTGGGTATAGCAGGCAGGTAACTGTGAAAAACTGCGGCTGCATATTGCAGATATAACATCTAACATGGAGCAATTTTTCTGCACCTATACTGTCACAAAGTGCATAACTCAGACTAAACTGTATCATCACAGTCTTGAGATGATACATAGCAGACATATAGTCTACAATTATGGAGACATCCAACTTTTAATACAAAGACTAAAGCTAAAACTATAATACAGATACATTCTGATGACATAGAACATGAAGCTTATACATAATTTCAATAAGGCATGTCTGTGATAAATCATCTGTCTGCTTCCTGGTGGCTGTTAGTTTATGTCTATTCATTTTCCAGCACAAACTCAGTACTGACATCGTTGCTTTATTCCAGTCATGCTCTTGCCAGCCTCCACTCTGCATGCTTTAAATCGGTTGCTCTTCTGCATTTCAGATCTGCAGCCATGCAGCCCGCCTCCTCTCCTTTCTCCTCCTCACCGTGGTCACTCAGAGCCCTGTCCCAGCCTCCATCTTCATCTTCATTACTATCAGCATGTTGACTCTGGGGTGGTGGTTGTGCAACATCCTGTCACTGCTGGGATTCTTTCTGCTATGATGGCTCATAACTGCCAAACAGTTACATTTATTTCTGTATCTCAATAAATCATGTTGAGTTTTTCCACGTGATCTCTCCTTATTGAATTACTTTTGTAGATAAGCTTCAAGCTAGCAAGCAACAATACCTACATCAAATATATTATCACCAGAAGTGAGAAAGTGTCTGCAGCTCCAGCTGTGCTGCATGTATTAAAGATAACGTCAGACATTGTGTGGGGGTCATGTCTGACACAGGCTGTACAGTCACACAGATAAAAGACAGCAGTCATGTTTCTAATAATATAAATGAAAACAGAAAGATTATGAAGATAAAAGCTGTGAGACTGCTCTAGGATGACTTGTTATCATTACATGAAGTGATTTAGAAATAATATGTAAGCTTTCAGGGCAGCGCTCACAACTTATTTAAACTGATTACCTGATGGGGAGCACACACAGATATAGAAACATATAGGTGAACTCTAAGAAGAAAACTGTGTTGATATTTTTGCAGAAAACTATTTATTTACACTTTTATATTTACAATCAGTTTATATTTATAGAAACAAAAGAAACATTCACAACTAGAACAAAACTGTCTTATATACAAAATCAACTGTTTCTCCCTTATTTACTGTTTTCTTCCACCATACAGCCAGCATACAACCATGCTATTAGAGGAACATCACTGGAACGTGGCCAGAACACACAAAAACAAGAACAAGACAATATATAAAAGTTCAAGTTCAGGCTCAGCTTTGCAGAGAAAACAATTGTACTCCAGTTCTGAAACCTTTCATTTGAAAACCTGTTTGCTGATCAACAAGACAAGGTTTTTAGAATATCAACAAATTAAATCCATAGTAAAAAAGAAATTTAACCTCAGTCAAGTTGAATTACAAACACCACTAAGTGCGGCACATTTTCTTACTCTTAAATCCCCCAAATTATTATCTAAAATATACAGAACACTTTCTAAATTAGATGAATCAATATCCCTTCCTACTGCAAAGTGGGAAGCAGATTTATCAGTCAACCTAGACCAAAACTTCTGGTCTCAGATTTGCTTAAAAACTTTTAAATTAATTAAAAATCCCAGTCTGCAATTAATACAATACAAAATACTTCATAGAGTGCACTATACAGGTCATCGGATGTTCAAGATGGGCTTTACATCTTCCAACAACTGCTCACACTGTCAAGGCAATACACCAGACAATTACATCCACGCTCTTTGGTTCTGTCCACCAGTGCAAAAGTTTTGGCGCGAGATATTATCAAAATGTCTGAAATGTAACATTCCAACTTCCCCCTTAGTGTGTTTGTTGGGCAGCTTAGATAATGTCACTTCAGAAAAGAATATAGCCCATATGATCTTCACTGCCCTATGCATAGCCAAGAAAACAGTCCTCATGAACTGGAAAAATAAAAATAATCTTAATTCTAACCAATATAGAAATTATCTATTAGATTACATTAGTCTTGATACAGCCTCTGCCACCACATCAGATCAATTGCTCTGGGCTCCTTTGATCAGCTCCATCACCTAGTGGGGGTGGGGGGTCATAGTTTGGTCCCGCCTTCACTGTTGTGATTGGTGAGGGGGTAGGGACAGGCTTAGGGCGTCGGGGGGTTCCCCGGAGGCATCTTCCTTGGGGGGCTCAACCCGGGGTAGCGGTCACGTCCGGTTGAGGGCTCTGTTGGCTCTCAGGTGACTGTTTCCTCGCGGCTGCGTGCAGCGGGGCTAGGGGAGGGTCTGTGCTGACGGACGTGGGTTACTGACCTGGTAGCCTGGCTGCCCCTGGGTGGGTCCGGGATGGGCGTGAGGTTTTGGGGGCGCTCCGTCTCTGGGCTGGGGCCCGGGCCGGGCCTCGGGGGCTCGGGTCCTGGTTGGTGTGTTGCCGGGGTTGTGGGCGGGTGGGTGCATGGGGGCCCGGCCCCGGAGCAGGGTGCCGCCGGTGCATCGAGCCGCCTGGGGGGCTCTTCAACTGGTGGGGGGGATGGTCACATCTTGCAGGAGCTTTCTTCTCCCAGGAACTCTCTGCAGGAGGGGGAGATACAGGAGAGGTGGAGGAAGATCTCAGCCTGGGCGTTTACCGTCTTATGTAGTCTGGAAGATGTGTGGTTGGTGGGGTGGGTGCAGTTTTCTCTGTGGTGGGGTTGGGTGGACTGTCCAGGGCTCTGTGGAGCCGGGGGGCGCTACTGCACTGGGCCCCGGTCTGATGGGCCTGGGCCCCCCTTCCCTGGCGGGTCGCGGAGGGTGGGAGTGCCTACTGGGGTCAGCGGGGGAGCTGGCCCCAGGGAGGGGTTACCTGCTCCTCCCTTCCTTCCCTCCCCATCTCCAGCTGCCTCCCTCTTCCCGCTCCTCCACAACCACCCACACATGCAGGTCTTTGGCCTTGGAGTGGGGGTATGTCACCAGGGTGCAGAGGAGGCTACCCCCCCCCCCCCCCCCCCCCGTCCCCTTCTGGCTGCCTCTGCCTCAATTTTATCCCACAACTTAGACATTCACATTATTCATACTCTCATTACACATACATATAGGATCTTGGGGGTGGGCACAATCACGGAGTCCAAATCACCATCAGGGTGTACACCTCACCCCTGACGTCGTTGCCCACCTCTCAATTTTAAATACACTTAGTCATTGAGGGCTAGCAGGAGGGACCATGCGCTTACCTGCTGCTCCTTGGCAGGTAGCTCCATGCCCTCCTGGGTTTTAATTGCACCTTAGAACACATATGCATCAACACTACAATGAGCGGGTGGAGGGAGGTTTGGAGTCTTCTCCCACCCCCATTCTCTGCGGCCTGCTGGAGCGGGAGGGCTAGTAGGAGGAGTTGGCCGTCCGACTGCGGTCTGGGGTGTGGGGCCTCCCTGCTGCTGCGGAGTCGGGGTGGTCTGCCTCTCCCCACCGCAGGGAAAAGGGTAACACCACCTGGGTCTGGGTGCAATTCCCCCCTCCAGGGGCAAGGGTACCTAGACCCGGTTTGTAGAGTACGCTTGGGGAGTGTGATTGTGTGTACAGCGTCTCTTTATGTCTGTCTCCACGTTGGTTGAGTGTGGAGTAAGTGCATATGAGAGCATGAGGGTGGGAATGGATGTTTGTGTCTGTGTGTGCCTGTATGTCTGTGTCTATATGTCAGGTTGGGTATCAGACGCCACCTCTCTGGGGACACCTCAGGCCCTCCAAGGTTTGGAGGCCTATCTCCACCCACCACCACTTCCCCTGCCGGTGGCGGACTCCCTCAGGTGTCGGTGTGTTGGTGGTTCTTTGTGTCTGGGGGTGGGCGTCCGGGTGCACACCGGCTCACTCCTTGGCGGCCGCTTGTCGGGGCCTGGGGCCTGGGGCTCGCTCGGGCCCCTTTGGAGGTGGAATGCCCCCGGCCTCTCGGCCTAGGGCTCGGTCACTCAGGCGCAGCTGGGGGCCGGCGGAGCTCACGGGCGCGTCACTGCAACTCCCCCTGACTTCTGCTCCGCGGCTGCTGGGCGAGCCCTCATCTGGGACTCTCCTCAGCTCTTACTGGGACAGTGGCGCGGCTGCCCCTCTGTTGGTCTTCCATGGTCTCTTGTGTTCTGGGGGCCTCTGGATGTCTGGAGTTTTGATCTCCTCCATACCCGCTTCACACCCTGGAGGACGGGGCTGTGGCCCCCCCACACTCCCTAGCAGATCATTACATGGAGAAACCTTTGGAATGCAAGCATGCTGATCCACACAGGTATGCACACATGGGTATTCACAGACGCGGACTAAAGCTTTCTTGGCTGCTACCTCAAAGCACACTGTGCGCTGTCTATCTTGCGTGCTGCACAATATCGTTTATTACTTAGTAAATACTGATATCTATGACTAGCTAGTTTATTGTGATGGTGCTTTGTTTTCTCTATTATTATGTTGCTCTTTGTTGTTTGCTGTCTCCTTTGTTTGTTTTTGTTTGTTTGTTTTTTTTTTTTTTCTCCATACAGGTGACCCAGGAGTTTTTTTTTTTTCTCTCTCTTCCCCCCCCTTCTCACCGTCTCTTCTCCCCTTTGGTTTTCTTTCTTTCTCTCCCCCTCTCTCTCTCATTCATTCCCCCTGTCCTATTTATTAAAAAAAAAAAAAAAAAAAAAATGACAAAGGATGAACTGAAGCTCTGCCATCACGTAATGTCGCATACTGCTGTTTCTGATGTCATTTAGAAAAAAAAAAAAGAAAAAAAAAAAAGAAAAAAAAAGAAAACCTGTTTGCTCCTGAAGATCCTCTGGGTGTGGACCCTGCTGCTGCTGCCACAGTGACTAGTTATGCAGAGACAGAGGCATATGAGACAGAAACAGACTTAGCCATTATCACGTCTGACATGTAGTAATAACGCAGTACTTACAGCTCTGCATGTGTACTTTTACAGGTGAGATGCTCGGCATTGTGTCCTCCAGGTTTTCATCCTCATCCATCCCTGTGATGGAGGCAACAATTAGACAAATATGTACTGAATTTATATTTCATGTCAACAATGTTATTAAAATATTATTAAAACAACTTACCAAGAGGTTGTTTAGTTGGGGCGTTTGTAGTAGCAGGCGCAGACTGCTACTTCTTCCGCAGGCACTGCTGCAGCTCATGCAGCCGTGTTCCTTGACTGCAGCTCTTCCTCATGATAAGGTCTGCATAGCCGTCACCTCTGCCGTCCCAAATCTCCTTCCAGGTGCTCTTGGCTCGTGAGCCAAAGCCAACCAGCTGATCATCCTCAGAGGCTTCTGCAGCAACACTTACTCTGCTGGTCTCGTAGCTCAGAAGAGTTTTTATCTCTGCAAAGCTGAGGGCTTACTGTACAAATGAATGCAAGCTCTCCTTGCCATGCCCTTCTTCCACAGAGGTCCCTGCAGCCTCTTGCTTCTGGAGATCTTTGATCAGGTACATTGTGTCCCCGACATCATTCTCCAGAAGCCACCGGAAAGATTTCCCTTTATATTTTCCAAACTGCAGGATGTACTCTCCCTGCACTTCCTTCATGTCAGAGGCATCCCCTCCTCTCTGATAGATGACAGTCAGAGCATCGTCCTCCCTCACAGGTGCAGACTTGTCCTGAAGCTTGGGGTCATTTTTAATCCTTCGAGCTTCTTTTGACGAGTCCTGGAGAAGGTATCCAAGTGGCCCCTTGTGGAACGCCACAGAGATTTTCCCTGGATATGGCGCAACTTTCTTCTGCATCTTGACATGCAGTGAAAAAATAAACAATTATATTAAACAAAATTGATTCCAAACACAAACAAAGACATTCCAGGTTATAATCTTGCTGCTGGGTTTAGACAGCAGGATGCAGGAGAACAATAACGAGACACAATTTGAAAGAACATTGACAACATTTGTGATAAAAGTGTTTTTTACTCCAGGTATAACAAACTGTTCTGTCTGTAAATAAAAACCTTTCATGGTTGAATGATTATTGGCATATCTGCAAAATTTGTGGTAACTGCTTAGTAGTCATGGCACATAAGAATTGCTGGTAGATTCCCGCGCGGGAGCCTGGGATTGTTTAGCTAAACGGCCTAAACCGTTTCTCTATGGTAGTGCTAAACTACGGTGGCCCCTAGAGACAAAGCACGTACAAACTCAAAAACACTTGCAAACTCAAAAACACAACGGAAGTGCTCCAGGACGCTAGGGGCAGTGTTGAGCTCTATTTGCAAAATAAACGGCAAGTTTGTCTGTATGGGACGGTCTAGTCTCCGTCGCGCTTCCCAGGTTGCCTAGCAACCATGATACTAACCGCTGGAAACGTGTCATACAACTTTGTTTGACAGAAATGAAGGAGAACAGATTTTGTTCATTTGTTTGTTTGTTTCTACAAGAGCTTTGTGTGATTTGATAAGTATCTGAGGCTGAGACCACAGGACAGTAAAACATGATTTTTGGGCTTCATTTCTGTACTGAACAGTTATTTAAGATTAGTTAGTAAATAAGAATTAGCTGATGTTGTTCATGAGACTAAAGTCATCTCACTTTGGTAATGTAAATATAATATGGCCAATATTATAGTTATTATATTAATCATTATTAGCTATTACAGCAGTGAACATGAACTCTGTGTCAAATACTGAGCTTCAGTACAGATTCAAGTTGCAGTTATTTACATGTCTTATCACCTTAAATCTTCACTCAAAGACAAGTATCTTTGACAGTGCATATATAGGTGTATCATATATAAGAGACAAATGTTGTTCCTTCAGTATGTTGGCATTACTAAATTTGGCTCATTGCTTACATATATTTATTAAAAGAAAATGTACAAGCTGTGATAACTGTGTCTGATAGAATGAAGAGTCGACTGATATATGAAATATTCCTTTATTGGGTGAGTAAATCAGACCATGTCATAACTGCTGTAAGTCACACAGAATAGATATCAGAGCCTTAAACAGGCTGACGTCTGCTAAATGGGTCAAACTGGGCAGAAAGTCTACAAACACATAACATCCTTATAGAATATGATGTAACACTATAGATCAACTTAGCTCAGAATATATAAAGCATATAAACAATTACAGCAATATGATGCAACAAACACAGCAGCTACTGATCCAAAATACTCAAAGCTTCATAGAACTGAAACCAACATTTATTTTAGCTCCATTCTGCTGCTGATACAGACTTTAGGTTTCTGAACATTAAACTTGTTGCTGCCTTTCATAGTGTGTAACTTGAAGGCCCTGAGTACTCTGAGTACTTTCTCCCACACTGGAAACACTGGGATGATAACATTATGTGAACATTACCTAATAAGACTGATTCAGGACAGACAGTTATGTTAAACTTTCCTAGCAGTCCTTCACAAACAGGGAACAGTCTGTCTATTCCCTCCATCTGTCAGCTGCTGCTGGCTCTTCCTCCTCCTCTTCCTCACACACTGCTGAGTTTGTCCTGGTGGATCATCAGGGCTGCAAAGCCTCACAGATGATGTGCAGCAGTGGCTCCCTCAGTCTGTCCTCACTCTGGACACTTGCAGTCGTCACACATGGAAATCAAATGTGTGATAAGCTGCAGGATTCAAACACAAGTGTAACTTATAAACACACGTTCATACTTTTATTCCACAATCAGAGAGAAAGAAACAGAGAGAGAGTGCAGGACAGACAGACAGGTGACAGTCTCAGGTGTACACACTGCTACACAACAGCACCAGAGAAGCAGGATTTAGTGTTTGTGTTATTACGAAACAAGAGGAGTTCCAGATGGTGCAGTGGACACATGTGTGACTGCTGTGATTAAAGCATCTTTCTTTCAGCTTAACGAGTGAACCGTCAGCTCGTTCAAACACACGTTAAAGTCCGTTTGGCTCGACACCACCGAACAGAGGCAGCAATATAACATAGCTAACATTAACAGTGCAGTGAATCCTGCTTGTGCCGTGATGTTCAGGACTGCAAACCGAGCAGCATCACTGACTTTCAGCTTGTTGTGTTTGTGGATATATGACTGACTTTAATTATCCACAAAATCATCACATTCTCTGTAAGATTAAGGTCGACTATATATATTTTTTTAAAGTAAAGGCTTTAAAACCAAGTTAATTCTGAAAGTACAAACATCGCTAATGTCAACTTTCCCGACATGTGGCCAACAGTAATGGTTTCATGTTCTTCATTAAAAAAATATTTGCGCATTAATAAGTGACATAATATTCAGTACTTACTTCTGAAAGTTTACTCTTCCTCCGCTCCGCTTCCACTGTTTTTTTTTTCGGCAAAATTATCCACACCACCACCGCACTATGAAGTCTGGGATATGTTGGGCCATGAAGGCTACACCGACCCATCCTTAAAATTCAGGGAAATTAAGGACGCATTTCAGGGCCGCATTTCGGGCAGCCTTTGAATTCGGAAAGCCTTCTCTTGTGGCTGTGAGGTAATCGGCCTTAAAATGCGGCCTTTAAGGCTGCAAACCCCAAATCCGGTCATTGGTACTTCCTGGCTTGTGTAGTTACTAGGTAACAAAAGCTCAACACTGCCCCTAGCGTCCTGGAGCACTTCCGTTGTGTTTTGGATTTTGCAAGTGTTTTGGAGTTTGTACGTGCTTTGTCTCTAGGGGCCACCGTACTAAACCACTACGGGTGTAATATACTTTTGGCCACTACGGTCTTCCGGCGCTGTTGCGAGTTTGAGATGCGGCGGCACTTTTAAAAAATCTCCTCTTTTACGTTTCGGGAGAGAAAATAAGTAACTCAACGCTCGCAACACATCCCAACGCTCCTCATTCATTGATCAAAGGTAAGAAACGTCGTTTGAAATAAGAGTAAACCAACAGAATACATTTACAGGTGTATATTACAGGTAATAGGTGTGTTGCGATTGCATTTACGAAGCATCCATCGGTCAGTGGTTACACTGAAATCATGCAGTTTGTGCTTTGACCTCCAGAGGGCGACAAATCAGCACAGACAGAGAGCTCCATTCAAACTTTGCTGCCATCAGGAATAATTCTTCAAATATAATCATCAGTGTTTGAGCAGTTCTGATATCAGGGACAATCTAGACATGTGTGACAATACTGAACGTGTCACATGACACACCTTAAACATCATGTGATCCACTCTCAGTCTGCACTTTCATTCATGACTTCAACAGGTTGAAATGAGCTTTGAACAAACATCAGTTCAGTGCTGAAATATTCAAACGCTGCAGGAAGAAGAACAACAAAGTGATGACAGATGTTTGTGCTTCAAACTGGAAAACCAGCAGAAATAAATCACAGCCTGCCAGAGGTTTAGGAGTTTCTGAGGTGCACCTGAACGCAGCATAGTGTTTCAAAGCCCCTGATTGTCTTCAAACGCCGCATTAGGCTGAAAGTTTACTTTCACTTCCTGAACTTCGTGGAGTGGCGCTTGTTGTTGGTGTGTGAAGAAACTGTAAGTTTGCTTTGTTTCCTCCTTTAACAGTTTGTCTTTAGGAACTTTACTGTTTGTTCAGCTCATGTTTGAGTTCTTCACACAACAAACTGTGTGTGTTTGTATTAAAGTCAGTGTGTAATGTTTCCTGGCTAACATCAGCTGTGTGCAGCTTAGTTCAGCACAAATCTGCCGCTCCATAGTTCACGGTAACGGACTCACAGCTGGACCAACGAGGCCGAGTGTGTCCGCCACTCTGAGCTACGTTCGTGTTTGTGTGCTTGTAGTTTGTACTTTGTGAGTTCACTCAGAGGACGCAGCGTACGTGATGACGTCACAGCCCTTTACCTCCTTTACTGTCACTGTGATTAATATTTACACACCACACGAGACACCTGACAGCATGCTAACGCTAAGCTAAAGCTAAGCTAACGCTAAGCTAGCCAAGAACCCAGAGTGATGTTAAAGCTGAGTAAACACTGACCCCAGACCAGCACCGTGATAAAGTGAGCTGCTGCTGCTGAACCTGAACAGGTAACAAAGTGATGAGCAGTCAGGCTGCAGGTTTCTACCTGTTCATGTTTCCACAGTAGAATCACTTTGAAGTGTCTTTGTGCTGTTTCATCTTTGATTTGTGTTCATAAACACTCAGAGAAACATCACGTGACCTCATCAGGATCTGTGTTGGTGTGTGGGGCTGTACCTCAGCTTTAGATTATGGTGATTATGAGACAGTGTTTCAGCTCATTTTACACAGTAACATGAAAGTACTGTTATGAGGAGTAATGACGTAACATACTCCATTACTTTTAATTAAAGTGTTCTGTGTAATATGTGTAATAATGACTTTTTTGAGTAACTTCATCTCTGTCAATAACAACATTCATACGTGGAATAAAACCACATCAGTGGATCATTGCTGGAGCTGCCTGGACTTCAGTCTTCAGCATCTCAACCAACAGCATCGACATGCTGCTCCAGATGTCTGTGCTCCAGATGTCTGTGCTCCAGATGTCTGTGCTCCAGATGTTTGTGCTCAAGGTGATCAGACTCACAGTTTCATCCTTGAAATAAGTGTTTATATTGTTGACCCACCATTGATCATGATCAGTGGTGGGTCAGCGACATGCTTTCTTTCCGTCTCAGGTTTAAATATCTGGGACTCTCCACCGTTTGGTTTTAAAACTGAAGAAGCTTCTCGGATGAAACGTCTTCCAGAAACTTAAAGACGTCTCTTTTCTTTCCAAGCTCCTTAGATCACATGACCTGGATGACTGAACCTACAGACATATTGACCTGGTTTCTAGGTCACATGACAGGTCAGAGGTCAGCGACTGTAACTCGGTTACTCCTGTTAATGTGAACTCACTGAGTGTTTGTGGTTTACCTCTCAGACTGACTGAAGATGATGATGGAGGAAGAGGAGGACAGAGCAGAGTCTGCAGGGTCCAGCTGTCCGTCTGTGAGGAGTGACGGGTCCAAAGATCATAATCCAGACTTCAGTGGTGAACCTGGAGCAACGAGGTCAGAGAGCTGAACTCACTGAGTAACAGAAATAATTCTGCACTGACATTATAATCAGTGTTGACTCTGGTTGATTGTCTGACTGTGTTTGTGAGCTGAGAGGAAATGAAAATGAGTTTGTAACAAAAATCAGTTTTGTCCAGTTTTCCTGTAAAAAGCTGAACTCTAATCTAAGAGGATGTTACTGACAGGAAACAGCTGCATTATCTGCAGTCTGTGTGATCACAGCTGCTTCAATCATGTTTGTGTCTGCAGAGGTCAGAGGTCACAGTCTGCAGGGTCCAGCTGTCCGTCTGTGAGGAGTGACCGGTCCAAAGATGAAAATCCAGGCTTCAGTGGTGAACCTGGAGCAACGAGGTCAGAGAGCTGTGATGACTCCTTTACATGTTTGTGTTTCCTGGATAAATATGACCTGAAACATCCTCAGATTGTTACAAAGATTCATTAAAAAGAAAACAATGAAAGAGAAAAGATCCAAATGTTCGACTTGGTCATTTGCTGTTTGAGGACAGTGATGCTCATATCTGTGGGGAAAGTGTGACCTGAGTGGGTTCATGTTTGTCTTTAAAGAACAGAGCTGCTCTGATGCTCTTTGTGTCTGATCTGTTAAACAGTCTGAGAGGTCACACAGAGACCCAGCAGCTAAAGCCTGGATCATACTGGCTGCTGTTACTCCATCAGGACAACACTGAACCACAGTGCTGTTCATGGAAATCAGTGCAGCTTTACACTGTATCACCAAAGTACTGACTCGTCTGCCTTCACACACGTAAACTTGAGTGACATCATATTCTGAGTCCACAGCATTTAATATGATGTCAGCCAAGAGTTCAACATATAACAGCTTAAACTGTTCTGAAAAGGTTTTTTCACAGGTTAAAAAGTGTTTACGGGATTTTTAACAGTTCTTTCAGAAGCACATACGTGAGGTCAGACACAGGGAAGCAGCAACACTGACTGAACACAGCTTTTAGAGGCTAAATTCACATTTTAATAATGAAAGTGGCTTCATGTGTGTGTCCATGGTTCATCCACAGAGTGGAGCAGCAGAGCTCAGAGGGTCCCAGTGGTCAGTCTGCCCAGCAGCATCAAACACAGCTGGACTCCATGTTTATGGTCTGTACATGTACAACAACTACTTTATTATTAATATTAATACATTTGTTTATAGGTCCCTTTCAGAACACCAAGGACTCTGTGGACTAAATGACCAAAAGAAACAAACTTTGAAATCAGACGGTGCAAATGTGATCACAGGGAAACGTTTTAAACATCGAGGCTTTAAACAGAAACCAAAGTGAAACAGTTTGTAGTCGAGATCAGTGGGAATGAAGCTGAATAACTGTTTCTTCAATAACTCTGAGAAATAAATGACAAATATGATGGAAATTAGCAGCATTAGCACTTACTAATGATGTGAGTCAACACTCTGCTGTATTCAGACGACCACATTAGGTGGTGTAATGGAAACCAGTGGATCCAGTCCAGTCGTGGCGACCTGTGGCGAGTCGATCTGAGCAGCTACTAATGGAAACGGGGCCATAGATGTGTTTGTGCTTAATAACAGTGAATCACAGGATTTTTACATTACAGTTAAAATCTCATGTTGTTTGTTAAAGTGTGCAGTTCAGGGTGTGTTACTAAAACTGTGGTTTGCTCACTTTCCAAAGACCCAGCCCCCATAAAAAGCAGCCAATCAGCTCTAAGAGTTACACACACGTGTAAACCAGAGCAGCAAATCAGGTCCAAATGTGTTGTTCACAGTGAGTGGATCATCAGTGTGCTGCTATGTTAACATCCTGCAGCAGGATGTGTTTGGTCAGCTGGTTCACATTTCCTCAGGACCTTCTTGATGTGATGTTCTTCTGCCTCCCTGGCTGCTGTGTCTGTGGGGATGGCGTTCGCTCTGTGTTGTAGCGTCCTGATGACGCCCAGTTTGTGCTCCAGTGGATGATGAGAGTCAAACCTTAAATACTGATCTGTATGTGTAAACAGAGTGAACCTTTAAGACCAGCTGTCTGTATGATCAACTCTGTCACCTATAACATCGCCAAGTTTCTGGCTTCGATCATCAACCTGTTGGTAGTTCAGCTCTGAACACCAGTGAAATGTTTCTCCCACTGAAATCGCTGCATTCATATGAACAGAATCAGCGTTTTGGGACCGTGGAGTTGTGGAGAAATTCTCAGTTAATCAGATAAAGTCAAACTTATAATTGGTGAGGAGATCGTGGATGATCTGCTTCTTGATTGTAAAGAAGTGGATGTTGTGTGGACTGAAGTTCAGAGTGGTGGGTCATTCATAAATATTCTGTTCCAGCTGCTGGAGGACAACATCATCACGTTTGTGAAGAACGAGCTGAAGAAGATCCAGAAGGCTCTGAATCCAAATAAGCCCCAGTGCTTGGAGTTTCAGAGGGAGGATGATGAGCAGAGGAGCAGCAGAGAGGCATTTGTGAAGATCACAGTGGACTTCCTGAGGAGAATGAAGCAGGAGGAGCTGGCTGACCGTCTGCAGAGACGTAAGAGGATTTCTTACTTAAGGTTTTAAGCTGTTAGATAAATGAGACACTCATGACACCAGTGTGTTCAGTCATTTCTCAGTGGGTCAGAAAATGTCGTCAGCGATTTGTAAAATATGATTGTTGAAGTTGTATTTTTATTATTATTATTCAGAACTTCAAGCTCCAGTTTGTCATCGTAACCTTAAATCCACCCTGAAGAAGAAGTTCCAGTGTGTGTTTGAGGGCATCGCTAAAGCAGGAAACCCAACCCTCCTGAATCAGATCTACACAGAGCTCTACATCACAGAGGGAGGGACTGCAGAGGTCAATGATGAACATGAGGTCAGACAGATTGAAACAGCATCCAGGAAACCAGACAGACCAGAAACAACCATCAGACAAGAAGACATCTTTAAAGCCTCACCTGGAAGAGATGAACCAATCAGAACAGTGCTGACAAAGGGAGTGGCTGGCATTGGGAAAACAGTCTTAACACAGAAATACAGCCTGGACTGGGCTGAAGACAAAGCCAACCAGGACATCCAGTTCATATTTCCATTCACTTTCAGAGAGCTGAATGTGCTGAAAGAGGAAAAGTTCAGCTTGGTGGGACTTGTTCATCACTTCTTTACTGAAACCAAAGAAGCAGGAATCTGCAGCTTTGAAGACTTCCAGGTTGTGTTCATCTTTGATGGTCTGGATGAGTGTCGACTTCCTCTGGACTTCCACGAAACTACAATCCTAACTGATCCTAGAAAGTCCACCTCAGTGGATGTGCTGCTGATAAACCTCATCAGGGGGAAACTGCTTCCCTCTGCTCACCTCTGGATAACCACACGACCAGCAGCAGCCAATCAGATCCCTCCTGATTGTGTTGACATGGTGACAGAGATCAGAGGGTTCACTGACCCACAGAAGGAGGAGTACTTCAGGAAGAGATTCAGAGATAAGAAGCAGGCCAGCAGGATCATCTCCCACATCAAGACTTCACGAAGCCTCCACATCATGTGCCACATCCCAGTCTTCTGCTGGATCACTGCTACAGTTCTGGAGGATGTGCTGGAAACCAGAGAGGGAGCACAGCTGCCCAAGACCCTGACTGAGATGTACATCCACTTCCTGGTGGTTCAGGCCAAAGTGAAGAAGGTCAAGTATGATGGAGGAGCTGAGACAGATCCACACTGGAGTCCCAAGAACAGGAAGATGATTAAGTATCTAGGAAAACTGGCTTTTGATCAGCTGCAGAAAGGAAACCTGATCTTCTATGAATCAGACCTGACAGAGTGTGGCATCGATATCAGAGCAGCCTCAGTGTACTCAGGAGTGTTCACACAGATCTTTAAAGAGGAGAGAGGACTGTACCAGGACAAGGTGTTCTGCTTCATCCATCTGAGTGTTCAGGAGTTTCTGGCTGCTCTTCATGTCCATCTGACCTTCATCAACTCTCGACTCAATCTGATGCAAGAACAACAAACAACCTCCAAGAAATCTAAATTATTTAACAAACCAAAACTTCAATCTCTCCACCAGAGTGCTGTGGACAAGGCCTTACAGAGTCCAAATGGACACCTGGACTTGTTCCTCCGCTTCCTCCTGGGTCTTTCACTGAAGACTAATCAGACTCTCCTACGGGGTCTGCTGACACAGACAGGAAGTAGCTCACAGACCAATAAGAAAACAGTTCAGTACATCAAGGAGAAGCTCAGTGAGAATCTGTCTGCAGAGAAAAGCATCAATCTGATCCACTGTCTGAATGAACTGAATGATCGTTCTCTAGTGGAGGAGATCCAACAGTCCCTGAGATCAGGACGTCTCTCCACAGATAAACTGTCTCCTGCTCAGTGGTCAGCTCTGGTCTTCATCTTACTGTCATCAGAAGAAGATCTGGATGTGTTTGACCTGCAGAAATACTCTGCTTCAGAGGAGGCTCTGCTGAGGCTGCTGCCAGTGATCAAAGCCTCCAACAAAGCTCTGTGAGTAAACATGTGATCAGGCTTTATTTATAACATAAACAGTATCATGTGTGATGGACCCTTAAAAACTTAAACATATTTTTTTACATGATCATCAGCACTAAATACAGTATATTATAGTTAATGTTTGATGGCAGCAGTAAATGTCAGAGTGTCTTAAACATATCTGGGTGTCAGCTTTTATCAAAGTCACGTCCAGAATCATCCTGTAAGTAAACTTTATTTAAACAGCAGCTTTCACAGGTCAAAAACCACAAAGTGCTTTACAATAGAAACAGGCAATAAAAAACACAGAAGATAAAAACATTAAACAGCAAACACTGAACATCATACAGCCTAAAACTAGTTAAAGGCCACTCTGAATACTAGAGTCTGAATAAATGAGTTAGTGGGACCAGTAAAAGCCTTTGACTGGAAGATCTCAGATGTGAGAAGAGCTGTAGGATTGTAGAAAGTCAGAAACATAAACTGGGACTAAAAGTAAGGACTAAAACTTTAAATAACGCCTAAAATGAACTGGTTACCAGTGTGAAGAGATTAAACTGGAGTAATGTCCAGTCTAATGTGCTGGTTAAAAGCCTCGCAGCATGATTCTGTACTGACTGAAGACGTTCAAAGACTGTGATGGAGCCGTAGGTGATCAACTCCCTCATTGCTCCTCTGGTCTTATTGCTCTGCATCAGTGCACTGCTCAGCTGAAGATGAGTTCACTTCTATATGTTACAATCTGCCTCACCAGTACAGCTCCAAGGATCTGCAGCTGCTGAATCAATTATATTCCTCGTGTTTCTTCTGGTTTCCTGTTGTTAGATCTGCATGCTTGATTGTTTTTCAATCTCTCCAATGTCGTGCACTTTGATTTCCGACTGTACACAGTCTGTGAACCATGACAATTTGTGACAGAATGCAATGATCAGTGAGGACCCGGAGGACACTGACATTTACACTGTGCAGAATGAGACTTGAGACTTTATCTCACTGCTTTGTGGACGACTGATGGAAGGACTAATCACTATATCTGCTTTAATTGAACGAATTTCCATTTCACTGGTTCAGTCTCCCAGAATCTCTCAATCATACCTTGACCTTTTCCTAGAGTAACTAACCCTCACTCACCAGGATATGAGCCAGCCTTCCCTCTCATTGCTACATACTTACAGTCTTGCCTATCACCTAGGGCTGCACGATTAATCATTAGAAAAACGCGATCTCGATTCATACTTGTGTGCGATCTCATTTCCAAATGACAACGATTTAAAAAACAAAACAAAAAAAAACGACGATTGTACCGCATTTTGATCCGGGACGTAATCTGCATGAAAACAAGCGCTCACTCTTCCTGCTCAACAAATGACAAGGGCGGAGCCTTATACCACGTGATACAGAAGCTGTGCCGTGTGATGCTAAAATTAGCGGGAAAAACAACGGAGAGCACGTCAGGGATGACGAGAAAGTGACAGGAGAAAATCCGTCCCAGTCAACCACCCAAACACCAATAACGGGAACCTTATACAGCGCTTCCCTATACACGTCGAACTCGCGCAGGCACAAAGAAACTACGGAGGCTATCACTTATCACCTGACCAAAGATATGGCTCCATCAACACTGTGCAAAACGAGGGATTTAGGAAAACGATCAACACCCTAGACAAACACTACACAGTGCCGTCCCGCAACTATTTTTCTATTGTTGCACTACCTGCTCTGTACACGCAGCGTCGAGCAACGGTGGAGACAGAATTTCAAGCAGGACAACATTTTGTTGTTTTTATGTTTATTTATTGTTTTTATGTTCAGTCTCAACTGTTACGAAGTTGATGTGCAGTTAATAAGTGCAATAAATAGGGATGGGTATCGTTTAGGTTTTATCCGATACCGGTGCCAAACCGGTACTTTTGAAACGGTGCCGGTGCTCAAACGGTGCTCAAACGGTGCTTAAAGAATGGAGAACACAAACTTTGTCCAAAAACCTCTCATGCTCAGCTGTTTTTTTGTAAAAAGATAACAATGTGTGCCTTTCCTGCAGCTATGGGGCATATATGGTATCACTCTTGACTGGAAGCAGTGCTTAAACAATGGAAAAAACACAAACTTTGTCCAAAAACCTCTCATGTTTAACTGTTTTCCACTTTTTCTTTGGTCATTTTAGCCTTTTTGGCCAGGGTGAAGGGAGTATCTGCCATCAAACAAGAAGACAGCCGCATGTACAGTGGGGCAAAAAAGTATTTAGTCAGCCACCGATTGTGCAAGTTCCCCCACCTAAGATGATGACAGAGGTCAGTAATTTGCACCAGAGGTACACTTCAACTGTGAGAGACAGAATGTGAAAGAAAAATCCATGAATCCACATGGTAGGATTTGTAAAGAATTTATTGGTAAATCAGGGTGGAAAATAAGTATTTGGTCAATAACAAAAATACAACTCAATACTTTGTAACATAACCTTTGTTGGCAATAACAGAGGTCAAACGTTTACTATAGGTCTTTACCAGGTTTGCACACACAGTAGCTGGTATTTTGGCCCATTCCTCCATGCAGATCTTCTCGAGAGCAGTGATGTTTTGGGGCTGTCGCCGAGCAACACGGACTTTCAACTCCCGCCACAGATTTTCTATGGGGTTGAGGTCTGGAGACTGGCTAGGCCACTCCAGGACTTTCAAATGCTTCTTACGGAGCCACTCCTTTGTTGCCCGGGCGGTGTGTTTTGGATCATTGTCATGTTGGAAGACCCAGCCTCGTTTCATCTTCAAAGTTCTCACTGATGGAAGGAGGTTTTGGCTCAAAATCTCATGATACATGGCCCCATTCATTCTGTCCTTAACACGGATCAGTCGTCCTGTCCCCTTGGCAGAAAAACAGCCCCATAACATGATGTTTCCACCCCCATGCTTCACAGTAGGTATGGTGTTCTTGGGATGCAACTCAGTATTCTTCTTCCTCCAAACACGACGAGTTGAGTTTATACCAAAATGTTCTACTTTGGTTTCATCTGACCACATGACATTCTCCCAATCCTCTGCTGTATCATCCATGTGCTCTCTGGCAAACTTCAGACGGGCCTGGACATGCACTGGCTTCAGCAGCGGAACACGTCTGGCACTGCGGGATTTGATTCCCTGCCGTTGTAGTGTGTTACTGATGGTGACCTTTGTTACTTTGGTCCCAGCTCTCTGCAGGTCATTCACCAGGTCCCCCCGTGTGGTTCTGGGATCTTTGCTCACCGTTCTCATGATCATTTTGACCCCACGGGATGAGATCTTGCGTGGAGCCCCAGATCGAGGGAGATTATCAGTGGTCTTGTATGTCTTCCATTTTCTGATGATTGCTCCCACAGTTGATTTTTTCACACCAAGCTGCTTGCCTATTGTAGATTCACTCTTCCCAGTCTGGTGCAGGTCTACAATACTTTTCCTGGTGTCCTTCGAAAGCTCTTTGGTCTTGGCCATGGCGGAGTTTGGAGTCTGACTGTTTGAGGCTGTGGACAGGTGTCTTTTATACAGATGATGAGTTCAAACAGGTGCCATTCATACAGGTAACGAGTGGGGGACAGAAAAGCTTCTTACAGAAGACGTTACAGGTCTGTGAGAGCCAGAGATTTTCCTTGTTTGAGGTGACCAAATACTTATTTTCCACCCTGATTTACGAATAAATTCTTTACAAATCCTACCATGTGAATTCATGGATTTTTTTTTTTTACATTCTGTCTCTCACAGTTGAAGTGCACCTCTGGTGCAAATTACTGACCTCTGTCATCATTTTAAGTGGGGGAACTTGCACAATCGGTGGCTGACTAAATACTTTTTTGCCCCACTGTAGCTATGATGATGTTTGCTAGTTCACCTTACATGCATTAATGTAATAACGTGGTTAGCCTACTCAACGTAAATTACACACGAACAACATTAAGCTACTCACGCAGAGAAGAACGGCTGCTGCTGCATCATCATCCTCATCATTTCTGCTACACTGGCAGGGCTAGGGGCCAGGACTCTCCTCTTCGGGTTTTTGGGGGATGTTCTAACTCCGGGTCGATAACAGGCACCACACCCGCAGTAGATGTGCTCGGTGTGAGGTCTGGCAGCAAGCTATCAAATACGGCGCATTTCTTGGCTTTTAAAAAAAACGCTATGCGTCGCCAGGTGTTTCATCGGATTCGAGGTGTTACCTCCTTTGACAGTATCACAGTATCAGCTTAAAGCACTTGTTGCTGCTGAGTTTGCATCTTTTGCTGTGAAGTACAGCCAGACTTTGACCGCTTCGCCTTGGACATTTTTAATCTGTAGCTCTGCTCTAACAGAACGTACGTACCCGGCCCCGCCTACTATCCTCGGAAACGTAAAATGATTGGCTAGAAGTGTATCACAGCTCAGGAAAAAAAAGCACCGAAATAAAGCACCGAAATGTGCGCTGCTTTTCGGTCTGGTTACTACCGTTTATGTCAGAACCGGTGCCATCATGGCACCGGACACCGGTACCCATCCCTAGCAATAAATATTTATACTGGAAAAGAAAATCGTGAGAGAATCATGATCTCAATTCTAAGCCAAAAAATCGTGATTCTCATTTTATGCAAAATCGTGCAGCCCTACTGTCACCTGTTCACAGAATGAGTCATCACTTGTTTTTGTTTAGCATTTAATGAACAAGTTCCAGGTCTTTATATTTACACAGGGAACATTTTTAAACTAAAACGTTTTTTAGCCATAAATAGTAATGCACACTGACATTTGTCTTTCTTTCAAAGGTTCAACACAAGAAGTGATTTAAATTAATCACAAACAGTTTGTTATCAAATGACAATTTTTCAGATTATGTCTTTATTTTGTTTTTGTTTTTTAGGCTGAGTGTCCCTGATCTCTCTGAAAGAGGGTATGAAGCTCTGTCCTCAGTTCTCAGCTCCCAGTCTTCTACACTGAGAGAGCTGGACTTAAGTAACAACAACCTGCAGGATCCAGCAGTGGAGTTTCTTTCTGCAGGACTGAGAAGTCCACACTGTAAACTGAATACTCTGAGGTGAGATCAAGTTATGTTGTGCTTTTCATGAATTGACAGAATTAACCAATAAGAAGCCACTAAATGGGGAAAAAAGTCAGTTAAACTTCTGTAATAGTTTTATGTTAGTGTCATCTCTTAGTGTTGACTAGGGCTGCATGATTTTGCATAAAATGAGAATCACGATTTTTTGGCTTAGAATTGAGATCACGATTCTCTCACGATTCTCTTTTCCAGTATAAATATTTATTGCACTTATTAACTGCACATCAACTTCATAACAGGTGAGACTGAACATAAAAACAATAAATAAACATAAAAACAACAAAATGTTGTCCTGCTTGAAATTCTGTCTCCACCGTTGCTCGACGCTGCGTGTACAGAGCAGGTAGTGCAACAATAGAAAAATAGTTGCGGGACGGCACTGTGTAGTGTTTGTCTAGGGTGTTGATCGTTTTCCTAAATCCCTCGTTTTGCACAGTGTTGATGGAGCCATATCTTTGGTCAGGTGATAAGTAATAGCCTCCGTAGTTTCTTTGTGCCTGCAGGAGGTCGACGTGTATAGGGAAGCGCTGTATAAGGTTCCCGTTATTGATGTTTGGGTGGTTGACCGGGACGGATTTTCTCCTGTCACTTTCTCGTCATCCCTGACGTGCTCTCCGTGGTTTTTTCCTGCTAATTTTAGCATCACACGGCAGCTTCTGTATCACGTGGTATAAGGCTCCGCCCTTATCATTTGTTGAGCAGGAAGAGTGAGCGCTTGTTTTCATGCAGAGTACGTCCCGGATCAAAATGCGGTACAATCGTCGTCTTTTTTTTTTTTTTTTTAAATCGTTGTCATTTGGAAATGAGATCGCACACAAGTATGAATCGAGATCGCGATTTTCTAACGATTAATTGTGCAGCCCTAGTGTTGACCTAGTGTTGCAATAAACAGGATTTATTGCAAAAAATCTAAAAACTCTTTAGTGCACCCTCATTGCAATTTAATAACAGTGTTTAATGTTTATGTGTCATTTTTCAGACTGAGTCACTGTAAGCTCTCAGAGAGAGGCTATGAAGCGCTGTCCTCAGCTCTCAGCTCCCAGTCCTCTAGTCTGAGACAGCTGGACCTGAGTAACTCTGACCTGCAGGATTCAGGAGTGAAGTTTCTGTCTGCTGGAGTGAAGAGTCCACGCTGTAAAATGGAAACTCTCAGGTCAGGATTTAAAATGTTCCACCGATGATCATGTTAAACCTGATTTCTATTACTGCATAAACAGTCAATTGATTTGAAAAAAGTCTTAATGTAGAAATTAGCGTCTGGGGTTTTTAGTGATATTTGTTCACTTTCTGTCTTTCATTTGCAATGAAATGTCCCATCTGCTCCTCTGAGTCCAAATTCTTTATTTTAGCAGTGCTTCATCCACCAAACCTTCTAGTTCGATTCCTGTATTCTGAAGGTTTTTACAGAGCTGTTTGTTCAGATATCAGAATTTGATTTTCAGAAAATTTTAGTAATAAAAATATGATCAATTGATTATTTCTGACTGAAAAGATGAAATATATATTTGGTCATAGTGATATGACTCATTGCCTCACTTAAACATAAAATGTAAACAAAAATTCAAAACAATAGATTAATATAAAACTGAATTTGACTGTTGAGCTTAAAGTGAGCTTGAATGTTATTCACTTCCCGTTTTATTTTGGTAGTTATCGTCTCTGGTTTTTACTTTTACTTCCTCCCCCGACATTGTCTACATTAGTTTCAGCTGTAGAAGATTTATTGACTGTTTGATTTGTCACTTTTTTTAAAACTATAATTGTTGACTTATAAACTATTGCTAAAATGTATTTTTATTAAAATACCAAATAATTTATTACTTTATCATCTAATTAGATTATAATTCTGTAAATAGGGGAGATAGTGTGGTCTATGTGGGTTGTCTTCAGGTACTCTTCCTCCCACAGTCCAAGAACATGCATGCAAGGTTAACTGGAGATGTGTGATTGTGAGCATAAATTGTCTGTCTCTGTGTTTACCTGGCTACATCACCATGGTTACTGATGCTGAACCAATAACCTGGTCTGGATCAGGTTATGTTCAGAGTTTTTGTTTAAAATCAACTGAAGTGCCTCGTTTTCACTGATTCTTTCATTTACAGGAAGCTTTAAGTGTGATATAGAGTCAGTTAGGGTTGCAAAGGGGTGGAAAATTTCCGGTAAATTTCCAAAAAGTTTCTGGTAAATTTCCATGGTAAGTTAAGCTTGGGAATTTTGGAAATATTCCATATTGGAAACTTTCCATGGAAATAATGGGAATTATGGAAATTAATGGGAATTTAGGAGAACTAACTGGGAATATATTATTTCCAAGCATAAATATAAACAGAAATCATAAGAAAACCTCCATGCAAAATGTTTTCAACAGATATTTCAACAATTTATTTGTAAGTACAGTAGAATAGAACACGTTTTAATAACTTGTTTCATGGATGAATAAAAACAGAAATGTTGAGTTCAATATTACCATCCCCTAACCCCGCTCATTCAAAAATGCCCCCTGTCCAAAAATCTCCACAAAGTCCCATTCAAAAGGTTAAATGAAAAATGCCACTTATCCTCCAAAACGTCCCATTAAACATGCAAATCTTCCTTCAAGCAATCCTCTTTTCTCATTTTTGCTCAGTCAATAGACTCTTCCTGGACCTCATCATCATCCAACAACATGTCCACTTCCTCAGCATCCAACTCTGAGTCTTCCTCTTCAGTGTCACTTTCCAGCCTTGTTGAGGATGGCTCTGTGTCAGGCTCAAAGAGCCGTAGGTTTGCCCGAATGCCGACCAGCTTTTCCACTCTCACATTTGTGAGCCTGTTGCGAACCTTTGTGTGGGTGTTGCCAAACAGTGACCAGTTGCGCTCGGAGGCGGCTGATGATGGTGGGATTTGGAGGAGGATGGAGGCTACAGGTGCAAGGGCCTCAGATTCACATAGTCCCTTCCACCAGGTGGCTGCAGATATGTGCTGGCATGACTGCCATATTCCATCCCCTTTCCAAAGGCCTTGCTTTGTTCGATACTTTGCCAAACTGCCTAGAAGTTTGCCTTTATCGAGACCCAGGTGGTCAGACATGGCTGTAATGACCGCATAGGCACCGTTGATCTCTTCCCCAGAAAGTATGCCCTTGTCATATTTGGGGTCCAGCATGTATGCTGTTGCATGCACTGGCTGCATGAAGCCAGTGCATGCTCCCTCTGCTGTTCCAATGACTTGACCACAGCCGTTTCCTCTGCTTTCAGTAGTAGGGAAGTGGGCAGAATTGTCTGGATTTCTTCTTTGAGTTCTGCAAAAAGGCACTGGACATCTGACAAGATGGCACCATCCCCCTCTATCTTCGCTATTGCTGCTGCAATAGGTTTGAGGATTTTCCTGCTGCTAGATACTCTTTCCCAGAACACATCATCCAAGATGACCTTCTTGATGTCACTGTCGATGCCTACAGACTGGGATATGGCCATCTCTTGCAGAGACTCCTTTCCCTCCAGAAGGCTGTCAAACATGATAACAACACCACCCCATCGCGTTATGCTGGGAAGCTTCAGTGTAGTACTCTTGTTCTTTTCCTTTTGCTTTGACAGAAATGTAGCGGAAGTTACTTGTTTGCCTTTAACATATTTCAGAACTTGCTTCACTCTCTTATTCAGAGTGTCCATTGTTTTTAGTGCCATTATGTCTTTTAGGATAAGGTTTAGTGTATGGGCTGCACAGCCAATAGTAGTTATATGAGGGTAGGTCTCCTCCACATGTGCCCAGGCAACCTTCATGTTGGCTGCATTGTCAGTGACCAGTGCAAAAACCTTATCTGGTCCAAGGTCATTGATGATCACTTTTAGCTCATCTGCAATGTATTGGCCTGTGTGTCCGTTTTCCTTTGTGTCTACACTCTTGTAGAACACAGGCTGAGGAGTGGTGATTATGTAGTTAATAATTCCTTGTCCCCTGATATTGGACCATCCATCAGTGATGACTGAAATACAGTCAGCTTGGTCAATGGTCTGTTTCACCTTTGCTTGAACTCGACTGAACTCTTCATCCAGTAGATGAGTAGACAATGCATGTCTGGTTGGGGGAATGTATGCTGGTCGGAGAACATTCAAAAATCTCTTCCAGTACACATTGGATGTCAGCATCAGGGGTGAGCCAGTTGCATAGATTGCACGAGCGAAACACTCATCTGCGTTTTTCTGGCTAGTGTCATCCATAAAATCAAAGAATCCTCCGATGCCAGAGGGACCAGGAGCTGATGAGTGGGTATCTGACTCTGATACAGCTGAAACAGATTCATTTTCCCCTTGAGTGGAACTCCTGGCTGCTGCATGTGTTGGGCCTTGAGGAATTTTTTTGCACTTTGCAATGTGCTGCTGCATTTTTGTGGCATTCTTCACGTACGTCTTATCACAATATTTACACATATATACAGGTTTCCCTTGCACATTAGCTGGTGTAAAATGTCTCCACACATCAGATAGCGCATGTGGCATTTTTCTGTAAAATAAAACAAGAGCTTGTAAAAATGCTAATGCAATGCAAGAGATCGTAATAATACAATTGCAATATGATAATAAACAGATATAAATAGTAAGGCTAGCTAAACAACTGGAATGATCTTCAAAACAAAACAGCCAAATGAGGAAGCTAGCATCTTCTTTATGTTATACTAGCTATGGCTTATTTAGCATCTAACAGATGCTAGCATTTTATTTAGCATCTTATCAGATTGCTATCTATAGGATTAATACATTTTATGTGATATTCACAATTTAAACATTTAATGAATATATTTTCCCATAATATCATCAAAACTTACCTCACTTGTTAAGTCCACAGGCTCAAATGTGTGCCTTCAATACTCTTTGTCCTTCAGGCTCAAAAGTGTGGTCCATGTGTACATGTGATGGAGGCATGCACAGTGCCAGTAGGTGGTCTCAATAGCCATGCAGCAAGCATGTGCTCTGTACATGTGATTAAGGAATGGCATGGATATTCAAGTGTATTTGAATTGCATTTGTTTGTTTTTGTCAATATTATGCTAAAATATACTTTGCTCAACTATATTTAAGTTCCCTAAGAAGAGCCAACCTTCAATTTTGAAAATTCCCAGTTTATTCCCATAAATTCCCGTTAATTCCCGTTTATTCCCATGGAAAGTTTCCATCTTTGAAAATTCCAGGAATTTTGCAACCCTAGAGTCAGTCATATCTGACTAATGTCAGTGAATGAGGCCCAGCTGTAAAGTCACAGCAGTCACACTGTATGTGTCTCATTGTCACTGGAGTTTAGGCTCCATGCATCCAGCTGGTGCTGCAGAAAAAGTAGAAATGTTTCTGTTTGGTTCTAATGCTGAGTCTCTTTTACAAAGATAGCACTGCAGCTAATCCTGCTCATGTAGCCAGTTAGTAAAAACTCAAGTCACTGTCAGACACAGCAGACATTTATTGATAATCTCACTGTATGTGGTCTTTTAGCGCCTCCTAGTTGTGAACATGTGGAGTGGTGTTAGTCTGGGTGACGAGTGTAACTGTTGAGTGAGAAAGACTGTGGTCGTGTCCAAATTCATGGGCTGCTTCCTCCTGAGCACCCGGCCTTCGCGGTCTACGTGGGCCGGGTCCTCAGAAGGTCGGGTAGGCCGGAAGTAAACGGCCGTGAAATTGGACGGTCTAGCCTTCTGATTAGCGTCACCGCTGTCTCGGTGGAGTTTAATAAACTCGGCCGTCTGCTCCTTGCTATCTAAAATATAACAGGACACTGGTGTAAATTGTTGACCATCTCACACGTCTGTTTAATCAGTTTTCTGTTTGACGTTTATTCAGTTGTGTAAAAACCAAGGACGAACCCACCCGGGGGATTCATAGTTTTATTTTATCTAATCTGATAACTTTAATCTCAGCCAAACCGATTTACTCACGAACAAATAAAACACTGAAAAAGCCAAACAATGACATTTTTAGGTTGTCTAAGTGACTTATATATTACTTTTAACCTGATTAGCGAAAGTCTGCGGTGATCTGAAAATGATGTGCCGGGAGTTGTGCCGTTCTCGGCCGCATCAGTAACCCTCGAGCTCCCGGCTAGCTGTCGAGCTGGTGGGTAGCAGACGCCTCCGAAAACGTCGAAGCACTTTTGCAAATATGCGATATCTTGATAAACCGAGCAGATATTTGATGTTTACACAACTACTTTCTCGCCTGAAAATATGTTAAAAGTTTTGTGACCCAGAAAGATTAATAAGAGTAAATTTAAATCTTAGTAGCGGTCGCCATTACCAGAAACTGGAGTTTGGCTGGGCCGCAATATGAATTCTGGGATATGGTGGGCCACGAAGGACACACCCGACCCATCCTTCAAATTCGGGGAAAAGGAGGACGCATTTGTCGGCTGCATTCGGAGGAGTCCATGAATTTGGACAGCCTTCGGCGCGTCGCTGTGACGTTATCGGTCTACAAATGCGGCTCAGGAGGAAGCAGCCCATGAATTTGGACACACCGAGCATGCGTGCTGGTAGCACCTTAGCCACAGCTTGAGTGTGGAGGAGAAGCTGAAAAAGAAGGTTTTCTAGTTTGTAAGGAGGAAAAAAACTGAGAGGAATAAGTTAAAGAGAGGCTGGAGAGTAACACAGAGCAGCAATGAATGCTGCTCACACAATTTAGACAGTTTAGCATTAAATGTTCGAGTGAGTTAGCTCCCAGCTAACTAGCAAACCAGCTAACTAGCAAACCAGCTAACTGCACCCACAAGCTGCGACTGCGTCTTTCTAACAAGAGCGTCAGACACTCAGACTGGTTTTCTTTGTGGATGATGATTTATTCTCACTGATCCTTCATGATGATGCTGCCATCCACCCACTGCTCCTAGCAGTGTTGCCAACTCCTCAGTAAGGAAAATTGCTATTGGCTGTCCTAAAAGTTGCTGGAAGTCGCTGAATGACGTCATCGCCTAATTTGGATAAATGGTCATGCTAATGTAATTGTAACGTACGTTGTAGGAGAGAAAAATAACATCGTGGAAGCGACATAACGTGAGTAAAAAACGTCCTGGAATGCATTTAAATAAATAAATCATAGTTCTGTCTGTAACTATTACAACACTCTCACCACATTTGTTAACAATTCTCTCAACAAATGTGTTTCTCCTCGTTCTTTGTTATCCAGCTGAGACTTTGGGTATAAATGTGTCATAAACAGGAGAAAGCAGTGCAGGTTCAATGTAATCAAACCTCAGACTGAGTTCAAAATCATCACCTGTCCCTGATACCACGTCAGCACCAGAACCATGATGTGTTTACTCACATTTAAAAAGGTGGAGGTCAGTGTGAATGGACTGTTGTCATTGGTCTGAATGTGCCTCTATAAACATGTGCTCTTCATTATTGATGTTTTCCTAATGAACAGAAAATGAGACTTAATAAAATCCTCTGACTGTTGTTGGAGCAGGTTGGGTCCTGGGTTTGAGTCCCCCGCTGAACCACAGGGGCTTCTAGCTTTGTTTCACAGTGTATAGAACAACAAATAAAACCAAATCTCAAAAAAACGCATCAAACTTTGAGGGTTGAACCAAGGATGAGGAAGCAGACTCGGCCCCAAACAGCTGGATATATGGATGTTACCACAGCAACCACAGCAGTGTGCTCTCAGTATATTTAGTTGTATAAAGGTGTTTGTGGTGTGTTGCAGCTGAAGCAGCCTCATGTATGTTGACACAGGGAGAAAATAGTGTGAGGACACTGTTCACAGCAGTCACAGCTCGCTGCCTTCAACAGTCTCTTCCTTCCTTGTTTGGATGTCACTGATATCATCTTCTGCTCTCACACTGACCACCTGTTGGAGCTAACATGCTAACATGGAAGCCGCAGGTATGCCACCTGTGGCAGCTGAGGTCACGTGATCTGAGTGTTTGAACCACACGTTGGAGCAGCGTTTCCAAACATCTGCACTTCAGAAGCTCCAAAGTGTGGAAACGTCACTGTGGAGCATCCCAAGAGATTTTCTTGCCTCTGCAAAGCTAAGCTTGCAAACAGCACCATAGTTTGTCAATCCCAACCAATCAGAGCGCTCCTTATGTCACGTCACATGACGCGTGTGTTTACCTCTTTGATTAGCACCCAAAGAACTAAAGAAAGGCTAAAAGGACGTTCAGCCAATCAAATCCCTCCTAGGAACAGGAAGTCTAGAGAGGAAATGGAGCAGAGAAGGAGAATCACCAGTTTAAATGTCTGAGTTTTAAACTGGTGACCCTGTAAAGAGGCTTTTATTGACTCTGTTTTCTTTACAGCTTTTTTCACCATTTAAACTGTTTAATATCAGATTTAGAAATAACTTTTGGACAGTTGTTGTACATTTCCACTAAAATGTGACACAAATAATGACTTTCTGACTTTACTTTGGACTAATCTAACGACTCAGCCTAGCTATGTTGGACTTGGTGTGGAAGCAGCTCCCAGTTTGAGTTCAGGAGACAGACACCCTCTACTTTGAAGATCAGCTTCAAACTTTCCTTTTTGATAAAGCTTATAGTTCGAGCTGGATCAGGTGACCCTGAACCATCCCTTAGTTATGCTGCTATAGGCTCAGGCTGTTGATGATGCTCTGCTTTCTTCTCCACTCCCCTCTTTTCACTCCTGATGCTTTTATATGTCACGACTGCATGTCCTTAACTTTTGTGTCTCTCTGAGCTCATCTCTTCTCTTTCCCCTCACCCTGCAACCAGTCATGGTAGATTTTTTTGAAGCTGAGCTTTGTTCTCTTCAGTTGGGTGTCTTCCCTGCTGCCTTTAAAACGGCGGTGGTGAGGCCCCTTCTGAAGAAGAGCAATTTGGATTGTAATGATTTTAATAACTACAGACCTGTATCCAACTCACCATTTTTAAGTAAAGTCTTAGAAAAACTTGTTTTTACTCAGATTACTGATTTTCTCAATGATAGACAGATCCTGGAGATATTCCAGTCTGGATTTAGGGTGAACCACAGCACAGAGACGGCTCTCCTAAAGGTTTTAAATGATCTTAGATGTAACTGGGACGCCCAAAAGCTCTCAGTGCTGGTGCTACTGGATCTAAGCGCAGCCTTTGATACAGTAGACCACGCTATTCTTTTAAACAGACTAAAACACATGGTGGGCCTCTCTGGTGCTGTACACAACTGGTTCACTTCCTATCTCTCTGACAGATCTTTTATGGTGAGTATGGATACATGCTCCTCTAAGATCCATAAAATGACATGTGGTGTGCCTCAAGGGTCGGTTCTAGGCCCTGTACTTTTTAATTTGTATATGCTCCCTCTCGGCAGTGTCATCAGGAGGCATGGAGTGAACGTCCACAGTTACGCTGATGACACGCAGCTGTACATCTCCGTGTCTCCTGATGACACCAGACCAATGGATGCCCTTTTTAACTGTGTCTTGGATATAAGATCTTGGATGGCAGAAAACTTTTTACAGCTTAACCAGGACAAAACTGAAGTTTTAATCGTCGGTCCTGAGGCTCAGAGAGAGAAACTCTTGTCTAAATTACAGGCATTTTCACTATGTCCTTCGCTACAAGTGAAAAACCTGGGTGTTATTTTTGACTCTGAGCTTGGTTTTATCCCACATGTTAAACATGTAACCAAAATTGGATTTTATCATCTAAAAAATATAGCCAGAGTCGCCCTATTCTCTCTCGGGCCAACACGGAGATGCTGATGCATGCTTTTATTACCAGTCGCATTGATTACTGCCCTGCTCTCTGGTCTTCCTAAGAAGAATATTTCACCTTTACAACTCTTGCAAAACTCGGCAGCTCGTGTGCTGACGGAGACCAGAGGGCGGGCCCACATTACACCGGTTTTAGAATCGCTGCACTGGCTCCCCGTGTGTTTCAGGATCGATTTTAAAGGTCTTTTACTGGTTTTTAAATGTCTTAATGGTCTTGGGCCTTCTTATCTCTCAGATCTGCTTTTACCATACGAACCCTCGCGGACCCTGAGGTCCTCTGGTACTGGCCTTTTGATTGTCCCTAAAGTCAGGACACATACTCACGGAGAGGCAGCTTTTCAGTGGTATGGTCCTCGTCTGTGGAACAGCCTGCCGGAGGAGCTCAGGGCCGCAGAGAACGTACATGTTTTTAAGAACAGGCTCAAGACCCACCTTTTTAATTTAGCTTTTACTTAATGTTTATTTATTTTATGCTTATTTATTCTATCCTGTTATTCTATTTATATTATATGCTGTGTGCCCAGCCTGGAGGCTGCAGTCTGTAACCGGCTCCCTGTGATAGTGTTTCCTCACCTGGCTCATGTGTGCCCAGCCCAATTTTACTCTTTGTGTGTGTGTGTGTGTGTGTGTGTGTGTGTGTGTGTGTGTGTGCGCGCGCGTGGGGGGGGGATATGTATCCATGATCGTTTATGTTAATGAGAGTGTGGGGAGTGAGTTGGAGGGCGGGGGGGCGCTTTTAACCATGTAAAGCACTTTGTGCTATATCTTTGTATGAAAAGTGCTTTATAAATAAAGATTGATTGATAGATTCTCCTCCAGGAGCCTGTTTTCACTGGGAGGATCGTTGTGTCAAAGGGAGTTCTTCCTTCCCACCATCACCAAGTGCTGCACACAGTGGATTGTCTGGTTTTTGGGGCTTTCTCTCTAATATTGGAGGCCTTACACTGTTAAACAGCTTCAGACGACTGTTGTTGTCTGTTGGGAATTGTCACTTTTAAATAAAGTTACATTGAATGGATGTAAATGGATAGATGTTATTGTGACAAACAGAAAATGATCTTTAAAAGATAGATTGTTGTTTTGTGTGTCTGCAGTCTGTCAGGCTGTCTGATCACAGAGAAAGGCTGTACTTCTCTGGCCTCAGCTCTGAGCTCCAACCCCTCCCATCTGAGAAAGCTGGATCTGAGCTACAATCATCCAGGTGACTCAGGAATGAAGCTGTTGTCGTCTGGACTGAAGGATCCAGGCTGGAGACTGGACACTCTCAGGTATGGAGAGAATGTCTGATAGAGGAGGACAAGCTGGAAACATTTCCTGTGTCCTTCACTCACTTCCTGTTTGTTTCCTGCAGATGAGACATGAACAATCACACATGCAGGAATATTTTCAGGGACAGACACACTAGTCTAGCTGGATAGTACGTGGATATTTATGTAGGGGGTCTCCAAGGAGTCTGTTTGCAGGAACATTAATGATAACTGATAAGTCATGTTGAGAGTTTCCTTAAAAGTAGACCTACAGTTAGGTAATATTTGGACAGAGACAACATTTTGTAACTTAAGTTTTTAAAAATCTCAGTGACGAACCAATTTCAGTGACCAAAAACGCCGTTTACGTGTGGACGAAAGGTGCAAACGCATAGAAAAATCTGCGTTTTCAAAAATACCCGGGTACGTGTGGACGTAGCCTAAGGATCAAACCTCTATCATTATGCAATCGATTATAGAAGTCTAAGCATATATGAGTAAATATTTCTAAGCATAAATGACAATCAACAATATAAACCTTACAGCTGGTTTTAATAACAGAATTTATTTGTTTCTCAAATGAGAAAGAGCTATCGAGAAACACTCCTAAATCTTTAGTTGTTAACTTTTCCAGTGGGCCAAGGTCAACATTATCTGCTAATGCTAAATAGGCTGCCGTTATTAACTAATGCTAATTTGATGCGAATTAGCATTATGCACTAATGTTAACACTTACTTTTTAACAATGTGAACGGCTAATGCTAGCATTACAACAATGTTGTAATGCTAGGGTAAGCATTACAACATTGTTGTAATGCTTACCCTAGCATTACAACAATCTGAGCTGCTAATGCTAAGTAGGCTGCCATTAGCACCTACGTCTAATTCAAGGCAGATACGCATTAGAACCTAATGCTCATATCGTTTTCCTTTATAACAACGTGAGCAGCTACTGCTAAATAGACTGCTGTTATTAGCTATCCACCAAAAATATCCACCAGGGTGGATATTTTCGAAAACTCAGTTTTTGCATTTACGTGTGGACGAGAAAAACGGAGAAAACGCAGAAAACGCAGCGTCAAAGGTGTGCGCCTTTTTTGACGTCACACTGTGCGCCACGTTATTGTTTGGGTGAAATGAATTTCTACAATACTGTTAATTCTACTCTCTGCAGTGTTTAAATGCTTACATATACACACAGTTACTGTCCCTCCACACATACGACTCTGTTCTGCTTCTATGCCCCAGCTTTGTTTACTTTTTCCCACCGAGGCTTCTAGACTTCTGATTGGCCAACATTTCTACAGGTTAGGAATATAGCGCCACCTGCTGCTTTGGCATGTTCCTGGCAGCGTTTTCCTTCATTTCTGCCTTTATGTGTGGACGGGATTATTTTTTTAAAACGAAAACGGAAAATCTCCGTTTTTAAAAATACCCGTGTACGTGTGGACGTAGCCTCAGTAGTCTGTAAAGACTCTGTGTGCCTTCCAGAGTGCTCTGGCATGCACACACACCTTAAGGTCATGAGAGAGGTCGTACCTTCTCTTACTGATTTATGGTTTAGGAGAACACCTGCTCTGTGTCTGGTTAAGTATAAGAGCCCTTTGTTAGGGGGACCGCTGGACTCTTAGCACCAGCTTTGGGGAGTCTTCACAGGGTCACATCTGGAACACACACAGACACACACACTATGCACAGACTGGTACTCTTTGTTCATACCTGTGTAAGACGTCATAATGAACTTGTGCATATTCATGTGACCTCAATAAAGAGCAGTGTTACGAGGGAGCAGACGAGAGCGACTGAGGTCAAGTGAAGGAACGGCGCTGTCACAGTTCTCTCCCTCATCAATTGTCTGGTTCCAGCGGTGGGTCTGTGCTAGACGACCCATCACCAGCTTTTTCCAGCTGTTTCCACTGGTTACCAGTACGTGGTAGAATCCACTTCCAGATCTGGTTGTCTTTAAATCTGTGAATGGATTGGCTCCATCTTATCTCTCTTTAACAAAAGAATCCAAGTGGAGCCCTCAGGTCTGCAGATAAGCAGCTTCTGACCAGAACTAGACGTAAAAACAGAGGTGAGCTTTATCGATGGCTGCAGCCAAACTCTGGAACAGTCGCCCTTCACATCAGGTCGTCACCAACACTGGACATTTTTAAAAGCCGGTTGGAAACACATTTGTACTCTGTAGCTTTCAATCCTGACCAGTCTTTATAGTCATTACTGTGTATGTTTCCTATTTTCTCTCTACTCTGTGCAGCACTTTGGCTCAAGCTGTTTTTAAATGTGCTGATAAATAAATGTAGATTTCTTTGAATAAAACAGTGGAGCCGAGCTTTGAGCTCAGTGTGTAACAGTGTGTGTGTGAGAGCCATGTAATGTCCATGTGTGCATGCTGACTGTGCTGCTCTGACCCCCCTCCTCCTTTCAGGGTGGAGCCTGCTGGAGTCCGATGGTTGAGACCAGGTCTGAGGAAGTGTAAGTGTGTTTTTAATGGGATTCATGAAAACAAAGCAGCACACATTCAACCATCTTCATCATGTCAGGAGTCATCATCAAAGTGTCAATCAATGAACAGATGATGGATCAATAACTGCAGCTGGATTGTGTTTGTTCTCTCCATCAGATTCCTGTCAACTCACAATCGACACAAACACAGTGAACAAATGGCTCCAACTGTCTGACAACAACAGGAAGGTGACACGTGTGAGGAAGGTTCAGTCATATCCTGATCATCCAGACAGATTTGATGTTTGTGAACAGCTGCTGTGTAGAAATGGTTTGACTGGTCGCTGTTACTGGGAGGTCGAGTGGAGAGGAGGCGTTGATATATCAGTGAGTTACAGAAGCATCAGAAGGAAAGGAGACAGTGATGACTGTCTGTTTGGATACAATGATCAATCCTGGAGTCTGAGCTTCTCTGATGATGGTCCTCGTTATGTCTGGCACAATTACAGAGACACATTCATCTCCTCCTCCTCCTCCTCCTCTGTCTCTAACAGAGCAGCAGTGTATGTGGACTGTCCTGCTGGCACTCTGTCCTTCTACAGAGTCTCCTCTGACACTCTGATCCACCTCCACACCTTCAACACCACATTCACTCAAACTCTTTATCCTGGGTTTTGGGTCTGGTCTCCTGGTGCCTCAGTGTCCCTGTGCTGAGTGGAGTGTAAAGAGTGTCTCCTGTTACAGAAACACTCTGACTGTTGAACAGATAGTTCAGTCTGTACATGTCTGTCTCTTTCACTCACAAACACGTTTTCAGATTCATGGATTCAATCAGTTGATGTTTGAAACTCTTCTAAATGATTCCTTGTAAACTTCTTCAGTCACAAACAAACAGGAAGTGATGTCACATGTGTTCCTGTCCACACAGCAGAATGAGTCTATTGCTGACAGTGATGTACAAACAGAGTGAGCATTTCTGAGGCCCAAAATAAACTGAGTAGTTCACTGAATGAACAATGGACTGTGAGCTCAGTTCCTTCATCATTAGTATGGATTATATATGTATCTGTATTATATTAGTATCATATATATCAGGTGCTGCTGCTTTCAGTCATTGTGCAAATGTGCTGTTTGTAAGCTTGTAAAGCTGCAGTCAGCTGAGACTGAAGAAGTCACCTGATCAGTGAGCAAACGTTTCTGAAAACGTCCAGATGAACAGAATCAACCTTTTGGGATCAGCCAGCAATGCAGCATCATTGTTGTTCAGCTTCAGAGGTTTGCAGGAATGAACTGATGACCAGAAACAGCTGCAAAGTCCAAGAAAATACCAGCTGGAGTTCAGCTGCATTTGAAGAAGTCAAAGAAAAGTAAGGATGGCAAAGGGCGACGTTTTCTTCCAAAGAGCTGCAAACATGGTCGACGCCTCATTAGAAGAATCATCTGGACATTTGTGAGGAACTCTAACCAAGAAAGCAACGTCACACAGATCCAACAGACAGTTTCCATGACTGCAAGTGTTGAGTGGAAAAATGCTACGTTGCATTATTGCATCCTCTCACCACAGGAGGCGCTGTTGGCACCACTGATTGCTGATCAGCTGTTCTCTGATGATCTGATTGATACTGTGAATAACGGGACTCACTGAACTCTGTGACACAGTGAAGATTACAGAGTTTAACTTCAACATCTGACTGACGTCACACAGACAGAAGGATGAACCAGTGAGGCACAGAACACAGTTACTGGAGATACTGGATCAGCTCCATGTGAACCTCTGATGGAGAAGCTGCTGAGCCAGAGAAACATCAGGACATGACAGCAGCTGCACTTATCTAACAACATGTAGCAGAGCTGATCTATGTTAGAGGATCTATCACAGCAGCTGAAGCCAAAGTCCAACACTGGATACCAGCTGAGCCTGTGCTGAGTGTAGTGTTACAGGAAAAGGGCAGAAACACTGGTAGCTCCCAGTGATGCTGACTGGGGCACAGAGCTGAATGATGCAGCATCAGGACACTGTTTCAGTCTGACTGACAGAGAAACCTGTAGCTGTATCTACATGTGAGGCAGAGGCCACACAAGCAGCTTTCTATGTTTCACAGTGACTGAGATCTTCAGTGGGGGTGGACATGCTCCTGTACAGACCTCTGAGGAGAACCAAGGTGCAGTCAAAGAGTCCAGTCTGTCCTCACAGATGTGAACATGTGCTTTCATCAGGTCTGCTGTCAGCTAGCAGGCTCACATCAGAATCACTGTTCCTGAAAAACACAGTCTGTGTGACATCATCAGTCAGCTGATGGTCCCAGATCTGAATGGTTTCTGTCTCTACTGAGGAAGTCAGAGAATATCACTGAGGTGTGGATCAGGTCTGAGTGAGCTGTGGAGGGACAGCTTTAAACAGTCCACAGGTCTCACGTCCTGCTCAGTCTGCTAGCAGATACCTCGTATTGTTCCAGATGTGCTGACATCAGCAGCAGCACAGCTGTGTGATACCATGAATCTCAGTTATTGATCCAACACACAGTAAATACAAAGATCAGGATTTCTGAGAGTAATCATTATGAGTCTGAACACATGATCACTGAATGTTAGTCTCCACAATAATAAGCTAACACAAGCAAACACAGCTTTCAGCTCTTATTTTGAAACTGGCTTATTTAGAGAGCTGTGATGTGAGCGTGCCTGGCTCTGAGGCACTTGGGTCAGCCTCTGTTGTTTAGAAGTGTTACAGACTGTGAATGACACAGACCTGTCAGTTTCCATGTTTGTCTGTAACACAGCTCAGGGCTCCATGCTGAACGCATCCATCCAGTGTTATTGATCCAGGACTGATACCAGCATTGGGATCAATACTACAACACACAATCACATGTGTCCACGTGATGCAGTTTGAAGAGCAATCAGATGTCTCTGTATGAGGAGGCGGGGTCACAGGAGGTTCACAGAAACTCTGCAGCAGCATCATCAGCTCACATGGAAACTTTGATGATTCACTTCTGTGGTGTTTTTACACAAACACGTCACAAAATTAGCTCCACCTGTTTTGTGAGCTTTGAGTTTCTTGTCTTCATCCTGGATTCTTGTGTTGCTGTTTTTACACACAGATATTTCCTGGTTGGTTACTCAAAGCTTTCCAACACAGGCCTCTGTGCTGCCATCTGGTGGACAAACATGTGAAGTGCAGCGTGAAGCTACAAATGAAACTGCTTCAGCTACGTGTATATACAACATACTATAACCTATATAACTATATGTATAGTGTATTATGTAGGTTTTAGAGCTGGGGGTAGAACTGCTGATGGCCTGGTTGTTATTTATGTTCCCCATGGTTCACCAGCTCTCACACAACATCAGCACCAATGATCCACGTCCTTATAAACCTCTGAATCAGGTCCTGAAGCAGTGACGTCCTGAGTGAAGACCTCACTGATCACATGACTCTGGTCACCTGACTCAGTGTTTCTGAAGCAGTGTGCTGGGTTTTTAAAAATCCGTGGCTGCTGCCTGATGTTGGGCCCACAGAGGAAGACGACTCACTCGCTCTTCTTCACTTCCTCCTTAAACATGTGGAAGGAGAGCAAAGTGCTGCCAGACTCTTATTTCTGACAGGAACAGAAGAAACCACAGCAAACTGTTGCAGTTCTTCATCTTCATCACAATCTATTTATTTCTGATGGTGTCTTCAGTCTGAGGTTTGAAGTTTCCATGTCTGTGTGATGTGTGGTGTGAAGGCTGCTGGTTAAACTGGGACTCACTGTTTAAAGCACTGAGTGCTCATAGAGAGATGCTCCATGAGTCCCAGTACAGACTACAAACATGGTGGAAACTTAGCTTTGATATCCACACACTCTGCACGTCTGTGAGGAACTGTGATGAAGATGTGCAGAGATCTGTGTCCAAACAGGAGAAAGACTGTAAAGACTCTGTGCTTCTAACAGCCTCTGTTAACATATGTGAGGCTGTTTGTTGTTGTTGCCATGGAGCTTTGCACTGTTTGGGTCAGCAGGTCATGTGATCAGGTTTGTTCTGCTGGACGATGGTTCAGTGTCAGGTTTGTTTGCATTCATCAATAAATATCTAAATCAATCAAAGACTCCATGTTTGTTCTTCATCATGTGACCTCTGCTCATCCATCTCTGTGTGTATCAGGATACATTTAGTTCATAACACACAGAAAAATCAGAGTTATTACCTGTAATAAATGTGACAGATTCCTGCAGTGATAACCAGGCAGGACTGAAACACATCCAAGCTGTCACCACGGTAACAGCACCGTCCATCCACAGGTGAGGGGAGGAGCAAAAAGAGGGACTTTCACCATACATACATACATGCATACATACATACATACATACATACACCACAGTTGACAGGTAACCCTATTGGAGTCGCCAATAGTGACTAGAGATGGCACGATACCACTTTTTATGTCCGATACCGATATCATAAATTTGGATATCTGCCGATACTGATATGAATCCGATATAGTGTTTTTAATCAATAAAACTGTTTTTTAATATCTTGCTGCATTTTGTATAAGTTCATACTCAAGTTTAAATAACCAACAACACTAAAGCTATTCTGTTAGACCTGTATGCAAAAAATATTTCATAGTTCAGCAACACTGATCAATCTAATAAACTTAAACCTGCTCCATCCTCCCTATTCTGGCATTTTAAAGAGTACTTAGCTTAAGCAACCTCACTAACAGGGTGCCAACTCCCAGTAACAAAAAAAATGTATTGATGCAATGTTGAACATTATTACACAGGAGAAACCAACTACAGTAAAATAATGACACCGTGACGTCTCTGCCTTTGTAAACAGAGGGACAGTAACTGCGTGTAAACCTGCAGACAGTCAGATTAACAGTATTTCGTCTCTATCTGCCATTCTGCCATTCATCTCATGTAAACAATAACGTGGCCACAGCGTGACGTGAAAAAAGGCGCATACCTTTGACGTTGCGTGACAAACTCTGTATTCCTCGTCCACACGTAAACACAAAGGGTTTTAAAAAATCCCAGTTTTCTGTGAAAACGCCGTTTACGTGGACGAAACAGCTGCGTGTTCAGAAACACCCGTGTAGGTGCGGACGCAGCGTAAAAGAGTTAGTAGTTTATTTTCTTCCTGCCTGTAATTTATTGCAGATTACTTGTATTTGCGAACATTTTTCTTGTAAAACAAAGGGGGGCGCAGCAGAAAAAGTTTGGGAACCAGTGCTGTAACTATGAGACAGATGGCTGACACACGAACCTGTGGGAAGTAACATGTTTGTAGAAATGTGAAAATGTTCATGCCATAATCCCTCCCATGTTTCCGTGTGGCACTGTGGAGTAATGCACAATTCTTCCAAACACGGACAAAATATGTAGAGGGAGATTTGTTACAAGGTGTGTTGTAATCCCAGAACAGTGAAGATTACATAACAGAAGAGCTTCACAGCTCGTCAGGCAGCAAGTGGACACTGAAGAGTGTGTGCGCCTTATCAGAAGGAAAACTGTTCTCTGCACCTGAGATAAAGGATCGTATAAAAGAAGAGCGAGCGCTCCCTGAGGTCTCCGACTTCTTAGACATTTGAACCTAGACAGGAGACGTGTGAGAATGGCAGGAGAGGACAAAAGGAGAGATGAACGAACTGCTGGAGGATCAGAAGGAAAGCAAAACAGGTTGGAGACAAATCAGTTGCTCTTTAATAAAATGGATGAAGCAGCATGTACACTTGTGAGACATGCATGTGTGAGGTCAGGTAAACCTCTACAACATGCTGAAATGCTGCTTCTAACACAGAATAGACCGACGAGCATTAATCGTGTATCCCCACAGGATGGAGCCCGAGGCTGACGACCAGCGAGTGGAGCGAGGCCCAAAGAAGCGTGGCGTGCTGCCCAAACGACTGCTGATAATGTCGTCTGTGGCTGTTGTGCTCATCGTGCTGCTGACTGTCATCGTTGTACCTGTTGTGCTGCTCACTAAGACGCCAGGTACATTTTTACAATATGTACGATTTATATGATAAAACAATGATGCAACTTTGTTTATGATCCAGATGATGAAACATACCTGAGTAAATGTATTTATTACTCATCACCAGAGGTACATTTCACAGTACTTTGTACTTATATACTGTATTATATACAACTGCAATAATATCAGAGTCCAGCTGGAGCTGGTTGCAGCACCTGTGGCCTTCAAAGCATTTTCTCTGCATTGGATCTGAGCAGCACGGTGGCACGGTGGTTGCCGCACAGCAAGAAGGTCCTGAGTTCAATTCCACCATCAGGCCGGGGTCTTTCTGTGCAGAGTTTGCATGTTCTCCCCGTGTTTGCGTGGGTTCCCTCCGGGTACTCCGGCTTCCTCCCACCGTCCAAAGACATGCAGCTTGTGGGGATAGGTTAATTGGATAATACAAATTGCCACTAGGTTTGAATGTGCGAGTGAATGTGAGTGTGAATGGTTGTCTGTCCCTGTGTGTTGGCCCTGCGACAGACTGGCGACCTGTCCAGGGTGTACCCCGCCTCTCGCCCTATGACAGCTGGGATAGGCTCCAGCGCCCCCCGCGACCCTGAAAAGGATAAGCGGAAGCAAATGGACGGATGGATGGATGGATCTGAACAACAGTCAAATCTGAGCAGACGTGCCAAAGCTTTGTTTCTTGTTTTCTGTTTGCACCATAGTTCTTCCAAATGTTTCAGTTCAGGATTTTTTAACTGCTGTCATGTACACCATCAGTAAACTGTGACATTACTGCTTTTACCTAACCTAATCATCACCACGTTTCACTGTAAAGACCAGGGCGCTGCTTTAGTTGGATGAGCAGGCGACCACGTGCAGCACGGTTTGAGTCCGACCTGCGGCCCTTTGCTGCGTGTGTCCCCCTCCTTCCTCTTCACCGTGTCTGTCTAATAAGGCCAAACACAGACTGTAGGCTTAGCCGTGGTTCTGAAAGTCGAATGGAAGCTCAAAGTGCACGACTGGCAGTGTTGTGACATACATACCTACTGCATGTAGAGTTCACCTGAGTGTACAGCGACAGTAAGATGTCTTTGCACAGGTGAAACAGCCCACAGTGTTGCAGGGTTTCACAGGGTGCTGCAGCCTCCAGCAGTGTGCCTTCTCCAAACGTAACACTTAAATACTCGCTGTGTCAGCATCACAACTTTATATTGCTGCTGCTAAAATCAGTGATTACAGTGATCAAAGTTCATTTGATATCATACTGCAGCTCATTGCAATGCCATGATGCATGAGTGCTCATCATTTGGCTTCTGGTCTTATGACAGGACCATAGTCATGTGGACAAAAAGTACACGGCTGCTTTGAACTGTGTGACTTTTGAATCAACTGACATGAAATGTGTAACAAAGATAATGTTACACGATGTGTTTTGTGCTGTTAGACCTTGGTCTCTTTGAGTAATATGTGACAGTAGCTTCTTTAAAAAAGACACTAAGAAAAAAGCATTCAGAGTCAGAACCAGACACGGAGAAGCTGCATTCAGCTTTTATGCTCCTTATATCTGGAACAAACTCCCAGAAAGCCTCAGATCAGCTGAAACACTCAGTTTATTTAAATCCAGGTTGAAGACTCACCTGTTCTCAGCTGCATTTGAATAAAGCACCAAATCCACACTTTAAGCTTAAATTTCAAAACTAACATTTAACTACTGATTTTATCTGTTTTGATTTTATATACTGTTTTGTTTGTTTGTTTGTTTGTTTGTTTGTTTGTTTGTTTGTTTGTTTGTTTGCTTGTTTGTTTGCTTGTTTGTTTGTTTGTTTGTTTGTTTGCTTGCTTGTTTGTTTGTTTGTTTGTTTGTTTGTTTGCTTGTTTGTTTGTTTGTTTGTTTGCTTGCTTGTTTTAATCAATTTTAAATCATGCTTTTTATTTGTTCTTGTTTCTAATGTCTCTGTAAAGCACTTTGAATCACCTTGTTGTTGAATTGTGCTATACAAATAAACTTGCCTTGCCTTCATGAGTATCTGCAACCTTCTTTAAAAGCCAAATCCCATCTGTCTCGCTTCAGCTGACAGAATCTTTAAGCTGAAGAAATGAATGAACTTTAAACAAGCTGCTCTCCCAACAAAGAGCAGCCTCCCCAAACACACCGTCGGCTGTTTTAGCTGAAAGCTCCCAGTTCTGCTGTGACAGGGACTACGTACCTATGACTCCGTCACTGTCTTGCTGTCCAATCGTGTTCCTCAGCTCCGTCTTCTGCCTCGTTCTCTGGTGGAGACATGCTGGAGTACTTGGTGCAGACGGGGAACATCAGTGAAGCGGACGGCCTTTTGGCTACGTGGTTTCACCGAGCCAACAGCAAGGAGGACATGTACAAAGCGCTCATGGGTAAAAACACTCACACAGACAACACTGCATTATTTGATGGTGTCGGTGCCTGAACCTACAGTCAGGTACAGACAAAACAAGCACCGCCTCCTGTCATCTTTCCAGGTGACACCATGATCTTGGAAGCTGACGTCACTCTCATGGGTTATGGGACCCCTGATGAAAAGCCAGTGCCGATCATGGCACACCCTCCCGACATATATAGTGACAACACTCTCGACGAATGGTTAGATGCTGTACTGGCTTCTGGAAAAGGTACAGATCAGAACTGTTTCCACAGAAAGTCCATCTGATCACAGTTTTTAAAGGCGTGTTCGTTTGCAGGCATCAAGTTGGACTTTAAGGCTCTGGAATCAGTGGGTTTGTCACTGGACCTGCTTAAACAAAAGGAAAGCAACAAGGGAATAAACAGACCTGTGTGGCTGAATGCAGACATCCTCAGAGGCCCCAACGTCCCAAGCTTTGTAGCTCCAGTCAATGGAAGCAGGTATGAAATCCAGCTAGACCGGACACAGACCCTTGGACAGAGTTCAGAATTAGGAAGGGAAAATGTCTAACATCTAAAGACTGATCGGGAGGTTGGTGGTTCGATCCCTGGATCCTCCAGTCTGCATGCCAAGTGTCCCTGGGCATGATACTAGCCCCAGGTCGCTCTCCGATCTCAGCACGAATGTAGTTAGGAAGCACTAAAAAGCTTAGAAGAAAGTGACTGGGTGAGTGTGGTGTGGAGACTTGGGAGAGCAGGAAAGTGCTACGTAAGAATCAGTCCATGTTTATGTCTCCCTCTTTTTTCAGGTTTTTGGAACTCATTCAGGACAAGTTTCCAGATGTGACTTTGTCTCCTGGGTGGAAGGTATGGCACGCTCGCAGTAAGAACCCCATTGAACCATTATACCAGGCATGTGACGAGGTTCTGGGAATGTTCCTGTCAGAAACAGGAAGAGACTCAAGGAATCCTGAACTGACATTTATGAGAGAATTCAAAGCTGGAAGAAGAACTTTGAGCTTCAAAAAGATCCTTTGAGCTAAAGTAGACAAAACAGCTTTTATGTTCCTGTGATCCCTAAAATTAAAGACAGTTGAATTAATGTTGACATGCATCACCCATCAAGAGTTTGGACACCTTCTCATTTCATGGTTCTCTTTATTTCTACTACTTTCTACACTGTAGATACTGAAGACATCAAAGCAAGATATATGGAATTATGTAGCAAAGAAAACAATGATAACTCTAAAATACATTTAGAGTCCTGTGAGTAGCCGCCCTTTGTTTTGTTGACAGAGCTGCGGCCTTCTCTCAGCTTCATGATGTCGTCACCTGAGATGGTTTCATCTCACAGGTGAGCCTGTCAGGGTTCATTGGTGGTGTTGGGACCATCAGTCGTGTTGTGCAGAAGTCAGGGCTGTTAGCTGTGTACCAACCTATTTGACAACTGTTGAAATTCATATTATGGCAACAACCAATGAGCTAAGTAAAGAGAAACAACAGCCCATCATTACTGTAAGAGCTGAAGGTCAGTCAGTCGGAAACTTTGAATGTGTCCCCAAGTGCAGTCAGAAAAACCATCAAGACTACGATGAAACTGTCTGACATGAGGACGCCCCAGGAAAGGAAGACCAGGAGTCCCTCTGCTGCTGAGGATACAATCATCCGAGTCACCAGCCTCAGAAATCACAAGTTAACAGCAGCTCAGATTAGAGCCCAGATAGATGTCACACAGAGTAGAGACACATCTGAGTAGAGTAGAGACTGTACAAATCAGGCCTTTATGGTCAAATAGCTGCTGAGAAACCACGACTAAGGAAAAGCAACAAGCAGAGATTTGTTTGGGCCAAGAAACACAAGATGAGTCCAAATTGGAGAACTTTGGTTCCACTTTGTGAACGATGGTCTCTACATGCACGGTTCCCACTGTGAAGCATGGGGTTGATGGTTTGCTGGTGTGGGGGGCTTTACTGGTGACACTGGTGGAGATTTATTTAAACTGAAGGCACACTGACCCAGCATGGCTACCACAGCATCCTGCAGCAACATGCCATCCCATCATGGAGAGTGATGGAGGCCTGGCCTCCACAGTGGAGATGGTAAACACATGGTTTATATTTTTGACTGAATAACAGCTGTATGTGCTTTATTTCTTTAGGTCCTCTATATTCACCAGCTCACAAACGAAACCTACTCCAGAGCCACGGTGGAAGAAATGTACAACATGATCAAAGACGTACCTCAAAGGGTAAGTGTGAATCCAGGTTTCAGTGGTCCCAGTTCAACACGCTCCCATCCCAACACGCCTGGGACAAATCGTCGGCGTGTTGCGTGCTGGGATGAGAACGCTCTGAGGTGTCGGAGAACGGCAGAGCTGACTGGTCAACGTTTCGTCTCTTAGGTGACGTTCCCAGTCCACGCCATGCTGGTTCGCAGCGGCTGGCAGCACCTGAGCTGGCTCCTCAACCAGTCACCACGGTAACAGATAACTTCCACGTTTACTATGGCAATGACTGGAAATCTGCTAATCAAACCAGTAACTGGGGGCTGCTCGCTGCCCATGAGCGCCACAGACTGACTGTCATGTTTTGTGTCTAGGTTCAGCCTGACTTTGTGGCAGGTGTTACGTTCTGGTCCCGGCAAGTAAATAAACGTAACAAATAGTTTGCCCCACTCACTTCCCACCCACGTAAAAACCCCAACAACGACACCTTTTTTAAGTATTTAAGCAGCCATTTATTTTCCTCAGCAGTGAGCAATGCCAAAACAATAAACAAAACTCCCTATAAAACAATCCCTAGTCTTCCCTACACCAAAATAAAAAGAAGCCAAAACAAAAAACAAGTCACTTACCTATCTATCTAACGAAAAACAGGAGAAAACTTGTTCAACAAAAGAAAACGGCTTCTCACGCCTACTAGGCTGCGACAGTGAAAGTTATACAATAAAGGAACAAAAAAGTGACCGCCACTGGTTAACTTATTTACAATTATTTACATGGCAAGGCTAGAGGTACACGTGAATACTCCAGCCTGCACTACAATAATCACACACACAACTCCGTGAACGAGTCAACGGGGTTCCCAAAAAAACACTGCCAGGTGTCTGTCATCCGGACGTTAAGTACTGGAGGTGGTCCATCAATTATCCAATCCGAGGATAGGTAAAGACTCCACCCGGATACTTAGCAGCCACGCCTAGGTGTCCACCTTCTAGGAGAGGGAAAAGAAAGAAAAGGGAAAATACCACCAAACACATCACGGGGTCATAACAGTTTCCCCCACCCAAAAAAAATCAAACATCCAACCCCACACAAAGATGTTTGATTTAAGCCCTAGAGAGGGCATCAGCCATAACGTTCTCTAAGCCCTTTTTATATCGGATCTCAATGTTGAAGTCCTGAAGGAGTAGGGACCAACGCATAAGGCGCTGGTTACTGTTTTGCATCCGAGATAGAAACTGGAGAGGGTTATGGTCAGAGAACACAATGGTTGGAACAGGACTAGATCCCAGGTACACTTCAAAGTGCTGCAAGGCCAATAGCAAGGCTAAGGCTTCCTTTTCAATCGTGCTGTAATGCAGTTGGTGTTTTAGAAATTTTCTAGAAAAGAAGCAGACTGGGTGGTCAATGCCATTGTCATCCTCCTGCACGAGCACTGCACCTGCCCCCAAAACACTGGCGTCCACCTCAAGCTTGAACGGATGTGTAAAATCAGGGGCGGCCAACACCGGAGCACTACAAAGGAGAGCTTTAGCAGCTTCGAAAGCGAACTGACATTTCTCTGTCCACACAAATGGCGATTTTGGACTGGCAAGACTGGTTAACGGGGCTACTACCTCAGAGAAGTTTTTGCAGAACCCACGGTAATAACCTACCATGCCCAAAAAACGCCGCAGCTCCCGGCGAGTCTGTGGAACTGGAAAGTCTACTATTGCCTGCACTTTCACAGCAACAGGGAGGACTCTACCTTGTCCTACTTGTTTCCCTAGATAAGTTACAACCGCCTTTCCAAATTCACACTTAGCCAGATTCAATGTCAGAGAGGCATCATGCAACCGGTCAAATATTTCCCTGAGAATCTTGAGGTGTTCAGTCCAGGTGGAGGAATAGGCCACTATATCATCCAGATACACTTCGCAATTTACGACTCCCTGTAACACAGTGTTCATCAGTCGTTGAAATGTGGCGGGGGCATTTCTCAACCCGAACGGCATGACGGTATATTGCAAAAAATGATCGGGTGTAACAAAGGCACTGATTTCTGATGCGCGTTGAGTTAAGGGGACCTGCCAGTACCCTTTTAAGAGGTCAAGTTTGGTTACAAAGTTTGCCGAACCCACACGATCGACCAGATCATCCATACGTGGGAGAGGAAACGAATCGGGTTTCGTAACAGCATTTACTTTTCGGAAATCATTACAGAAACGGGGAGTTTGATCGGATTTTGGAACGAGAAGTGATGGTGAGCTCCAAGAGCTATTACTGGGGAAAGCAAAACCGTGGTCAAGAAGATACTGGACTTCTTGCTGCATAATGGCCCGCTTAGTGGGATTTACCCGGTATGCATGCTGCTTTATGGGCTTATGGTCACCCACATCAATATCATGACTTAATACATGCGTTTGAGTGGGGATGTCACCGAAAAGAGCAGAGTAGTTTGTAATGAGCTCACGGACATCAGACTTAGCGGGATCAGACAGGGGCGCCAAATAGGCATCCAAGTCAGCCAAGATTTCAGAGTTCCCAAGACGCGCACCCGAAACAGAGGTGTGCCTGTCATCCAACCCGTCATCGCCGGGACTATACAAGGGTGGAGAAACGGATACCGACACAATAGGTGACACAACAGGTGCCAAACTAGAGCGGTCACGATCAATGTATTCCTTTAGCATGTTGATGTGACAGACGCGACTTTTCCTCTTACGATCAGGGGTTAACACCACATAGTCCGTCTCACTTAGTTTGCACTCAATGACATACGGACCGGAAAACTTTGCTTGCAGGGAAGAACCAACAACCGGCAAGAAAGCCAACACACGGTCACCTGACTGGAACATCCGTACTACAGACTTCTTATCAAAATGTGTTTTCATTCTAACCTGAGCCTTTGCCAGCATGTCACGAGCCAAAGCACAGGCATTATGTAGCCTCTCCTTAAACAAACTAACATAGTCCAGAATATTTTCTTTCGGCCGATGACTATCTGAGAGAAATTTCTCTTTCAGGAGACGTAACGGACCGCGCACCGTGTGGCCAAAAACCAAATCAGCTGGACTGAACCCCAAAGACTCCTGACATGTCTCCCTGACGGCAAACAACAGTAGTGGCACCCCCTCATCCCACTCACGGCCAGACTCCGTGCAAAATTTGCGGAGCATGTTTTTTAGGGTTTGATGGAACCTTTCTAATGCACCCTGACTCTCCGGGTGGTATGCGCTTGAAGTGTGATGAGTGACTCCGAGCTCTGTCATGACCTGGGCAAAGATTTTAGACATAAAGTTTGTGCCCTGATCAGTTTGGATGCGTTTAGGCAACCCGAAAGTGGAAAAAAACTTAACTAATGCTTTCACAATCCCACGGGTTTTTAATGAGCGTAGTGGAATGGCCTCCGGATAACGAGTGGTAATACACATCATGGTAAGTAGGTATTGATTTCCGGACTGTGTTTTAGGAAGAGGACCCACACAGTCAACAATGACATGTTCAAAAGGTTCCCCAACAACCGGGATGGGTTGTAGCGGAGCAGCGGGAATCGCCTGATTTGGTTTACCGGCAAGCTGACACGTGTGACACGAGCGGCAGAATCTTACCACATCAGATTTGAGACCAGGCCAAAAGAAATAACGGAGGACACGGTTATATGTTTTTGTGATTCCCAAATGACCGGACATAATGTGGTCATGTGCCAAGCTTAGGACCTGGGGACGAAGCGACTGCGGAACAACAATCTGCTGCACTCCCTCATGGGTGCAGCCAGAACTGGGAGTCCAGTAGCGCATCAGCACCCCATCCTCAATAAGGTAGGACGCAGATCTCCCACTCTTAGGCTCGGTCACATACGCCCAACAAGATGACAAGCTCTCATCATTTTTTTGAATTTCTATAAGCTTGTCTTTATCTACTGACAGAGTCATAGTCTCCTCATCCGGCTGAAGTGATACAGAGACAGGGGTACCTTCACAGGCGGGTTGCAAGCTCAGTGTGTCTGAAGCGCTTAAGAAAAAGTCGCTAAGACCCACCACGTCACCCTGTTTGCGTGCCTGCGCACGTGTCACAGCACACACGGGAAACAAAGGAACAGCATTTGATGTAGCACAAGCGAAACCACTATTATCTGTAAGTGGTATATCAACTACTTCTGGCGACGGAAAAACTGTGCAGCCAGCTAGATCGTTTCCCAAAATGATGTCAATACCTGCCACCGGTAACTGGGGGCGCACCCCAAGCTTAACCTCACCAGACAAAAACTGAGACGAAAGCTGCACCAAATGTAAAGGAACCCGTATTACACACATCCTAACTCCCCAGGCTAACACATCAGCCCCACAATAGGATTGAGCTGAAAACGGTAAAACCCCCTCACGAATGAGCGACTGTTTCGCACCAGTGTCTCGCAAAATACTGACAGGAGCCCGCCGATCTTCCCCTATCAAGGAAACAAAACCGTGTGACACAAATGGCTTAAACTCCTCATCTACCTTATCATTTTCGGGTACCATCACCTCCCCCAAAGGAGGAGGGTTTATCTGTAAAAGGTTTATTGGGGAAGGAGATGCACCCTTCCTGGTCATTTCTTTTCTTTTCAGAGCAGGGCAAACCGCAATAAGGTGTCCCTGCTCATGGCAAAAAAAAACACACGCGGTTCTCAACGGATGAGGGGATGGCACGGCGGGTGCCCCTTGGAGACCATCGGGGCGGGCCACCGGAAGACGAAAAACTGTGAGCAGGAGCCGAAAACATCACTTTATGTGTCAACACAAACTCATCAGCCCGTATAGCAGCAGCGGCGAGAGTCGTAACCTTCTGTTCGTTTAAGTAGGTTACCACAGTGTCTGGTAGTTGATTTTTAAACTCTTCTAACGTCACCAACTCACGCAGGTCTTCCAAGGTTTTTACTTCTGTAGCATGACACCACTTATCAAACAGAGTTTTCTTTTCTCTGGCAAACTCCACATAGGTCTGGTTGGCGGATTTTTTCCCATCCCTAAATCTCTGCCTGTAAGCCTCTGGCACAAGCTCGTAAGCGCGTAGGACAGCAGCCTTCACCGTATCATAGTCAAAACTGTCCTCCAGAGAAAGAGCGGTGCATACCTCTTGAGCTTTCCCCACCAATCTACATTGGAGTAAAAGAGACCACACATCCTTTGGCCAGTGCAGCGCACCTGCGATACGTTCAAACACTGTGAAATACGAGTCCACCTCAGTTTCCCGAAACGCCGGCACCATTTTGATGTGTTTACTCACATCAAAGCCACCACCTGGCATCGGGGCTGGTGGCTGCGGAGATGGCGACTGCGGGGATGATGACCCCGGGGAGGGTACCTGCGGGGATGATGACTCCGGGGAGGGTACCTGCGGGGATGGTGACTGCGGGGCTAACCGAGGTACAGGAGGGCTGGCAGACACAGAGGCTCCCCTCTCTACCTCCAGAGCCCTGATCCTCAAGTGCATAGCGTCCACCTCCAACTGCTGTTTCTTTAGCTCCACCTCCTTAATGCGCAGCGTTAACTGCAGCTCCTCCACAGAAGGGCTAGGCGGAACAGGGAGCTTTTTCAGTGGGGCAGAAACACCAGCAACAGCCCCCAGCTCAACCCCCCCTGCAGGACCCGGCTCACCAAACAACCCCCTGTCCGTCAACTGGACACACAGGAGCTCCCTAAGCTCTTTCTTCTTCGCAGTCAACGGCACAGTCACATCAAAGAATTCAGCAACAAGCAAGAGGTCAGCCTTTTTACACCTGTCCAACTTCTCCGCAGACGGGCTCAGAGTGAAGTCCTCCAACTTAAACTCCATCCTAACACACACACCCCCCCACACAAGAAAAAACCGCCAACCAAGAAAAAAAAAAACCAAAAAAAAAGAACACAAAAGAGACGAGCCCCCAATATGTTACGTTCTGGTCCCGGCAAGTAAATAAACGTAACAAATAGTTTGCCCCACTCACTTCCCACCCACGTAAAAACCCCAACAACGACACCTTTTTTAAGTATTTAAGCAGCCATTTATTTTCCTCAGCAGTGAGCAATGCCAAAACAATAAACAAAACTCCCTATAAAACAATCCCTAGTCTTCCCTACACCAAAATAAAAAGAAGCCAAAACAAAAAAACAAGTCACTTACCTATCTATCTAACGAAAAACAGGAGAAAACTTGTTCAACAAAAGAAAACGGCTTCTCACGCCTACTAGGCTGCGACAGTGAAAGTTATACAATAAAGGAACAAAAAAGTGACCGCCACTGGTTAACTTATTTACAATTATTTACATGGCAAGGCTAGAGGTACACGTGAATACTCCAGCCTGCACTACAATAATCACACACACAACTCCGTGAACGAGTCAACGGGGTTCCCAAAAAAACACTGCCAGGTGTCTGTCATCCGGACGTTAAGTACTGGAGGTGGTCCATCAATTATCCAATCCGAGGATAGGTAAAGACTCCACCCGGATACTTAGCAGCCACGCCTAGGTGTCCACCTTCTAGGAGAGGGAAAAGAAAGAAAAGGGAAAATACCACCAAACACATCACGGGGTCATAACACAGGGCTCTGTTAACCCCAGCGTCAGCGACCTGCTGTTTGTCCGTGACAACACCCACCCGTGGCAAGTCTACTATGACATATATGAACCCACGCTGTCAGAATTTAAGCAGGCTGTAGGTGAGGAGCGTTCATATGGAGCAGACTTACACAGACTATGTTTGGGTAAAATAATAATTGTGTGTGTGTGATTTATTCAAATCAACAGATTTGTTTTCAGTGAGTTCTGACTGTTGTTGAAGACTAAAGAAAAACATTATTAGAAAACTACATGAAAAATCATTGGAAACTGAACCTTCTGCTCATTGTGTGCATTTGTTTAAGCTTCTTCTGAGATGAAGAGTTTGCTTCTGTTTAGTTCTTCCTGGTTCATTGTGTGTGTTCACAGGTAAGCAGGACAGCGTGAGGAGGTTCTATCCTGGAGGAGATCTGATGGAGTTTCTCCACCCAGGTTACAGCTCAGACCTCATGAACCGCCTGGCTGTGCCTTTGCTCCCCGTCACCGGCCGGGCCTCCCTGCTCCGTCAGCTTTCAGGCAGGTTTTACACCTCAGGGTTTATAACCTGATTTTAACGGGCCAGACTGAAACGCCCGGGCAAAGCACGCTCTCAAAGTTGTACTTTACATATGCTAGCGACATCTGGTGGTAACATCATGAATGACAGCGGGGCACTGTCGCCAGAAACACCAAGAAACTGCCTCATTTGTGCCACGAAGCATTCAGAGATCCCTCGTGAGTTTTTTCTCAAGGTATTTTTAAAGTGAACTTGCTGTATGCACTGAAGTCATGTGGCAGCTGAACCTTTCGTTCACATCGGTCATCAGGATGATGTTCTTAGTGACTCTTGGTGGCAGAAAAGCTGATGTCCTGGGATTTTGACCGTTACAGTAACAATTGTGAAAAACGCAAACTATCTGTTGTTTTGGTAGAAATGAAAGCGCCAGAAGTGTTCACAGCTGTGCTGAGCAGAGAATACAGAGCACAGCTGCTTGATCAGAAATCAGTGTTTGAAGCCGCAGTGGACCGAGGCGGCGTGTTGGACAACGGGGAAGTGACTGCTGCAGAGGTGCGGCTAACATTTGGCCCTTTGAGTATCAGTCGTGGTCACAGCCTGTCCGTCCCTTCACAGCTGCGGTCTCCTCATCACCTCATGATAATGCAGCATGTCACAGATCAGCTGTTCATCCTGATGATGTCAAACTGTAAACCTGCACATGCTGCTGTCGCACCACCTTAAAGTCACACTGATACTCTGTTTCACTAACAGGTGGGGGCAGCGGGATGCTGGTCGTTCGTGTGACCTCTGACAGCAGTCGACCTGGAGTCCTTCTGGTAGAAGGTTCTGGAAGGAGCTCAGAGCTCCTCACACTGCAGGTATATCTGTAGATCACCAGCCAACCACCAGCCAGGTTACATTTTTATTAAGGCCAATCATGTGTGTGTTCTCAGGATGTTATTCAGACCCTTGGGCAGGCTGCTGATACCTCCTGGGGAATTTACCTGAGGGTCCAGAGTCAGCAGCTGCTGGAGGCTTCTCTTAACCTGCTGCAGTCAGCCTACGGGGCCGACGAGCTCCACAGGCCTGTGTGGATCAGCATGGAGGGCTTACAGAGCAGCGACAGCACAGCAGTAAGCACATCTGATCCCCCCGAAGCAGTGTCTGCAGACAATACGTTAATAAAGAACAGAGCAGACGCATGTCACGTTTAACACACCTGGCTGGAAATCCATCCAACTAGAATCGAGCAGGTGTAAATGTTGGAGCCTCCTCGAGGGTCCACCCTGGCTGGGAAACTATCACACCCCCACAGAGAGAACAGTTGTATAAGCTGCATGTTTGTCAGACGGTCCCCAAGCAAATGCAATCCTCTGTTCGTCATGAAGGCTTTTTAGCTGCTCAGGCTTGGTCAGCCAAGCTCAAGTTCACTCCAACAATGTCCAGTGCCGATCCAGTTAGACGATGGAAACGTGTCATTTTAGGCTGTTTCATAGTCGTCCTTCTCTTTGCTCCAGGTCTTTGTGTCCACAGTCGAGCGCCTGTTTCCATACGTCACTGTAGTCCTGGCTGAGCACAGATGGCCTCCTCGGATCCCAGCGGCGGTGTCACAGAGGGTGGCTCTACACCTGAATGCAGCCTCGCTGCCCACGGGGCAGGAGCAGCTTTATGCTTTACTGGGAATGATGGACAAATACGACTTTATAATTGAGGTGGACACAAAGAAAGGTGGTGCAGCTGTCACTGTGGTGAAGGAGCTCCGTGCACAGCGTGCAGGCAGAGCAAGCAGAAGCCTGTATATTCTACCTCAGTGATCAGAGCACGTGTGGGCTGAGAGCAGGTTTAAATGTGCTTTTATAGTCACCACAGAGTCTCAGTGTGTATAGAAATGCTGCTGCTTTGGGTTGCTGAAGTTAACATCATTATACTGTATATATATGATTCAATGATTATTATAAAATTCATAATAAATTCTATTAAAGGAACCAAGTCCAAAACCAGAATTAGCCTCTTAGCCTGTGTGAGCCTGTCCGAGGTTTGTGATTCAGCAGCAGCTGAACACGTATGAAACACTCTCCTGCTGCAGCTAACATTTCACATGCAGCCCGCCTCTCTTACTGACTGCAGCACTGCATTATTTGCATCCATAAATGTGTCTTTAAAGTGTCACAGGTGGCATCAGTGCTCTCAGAGGCTCACTTGGTACTTTTAATGCTGATTTTTGAACGTTTACAACAAAGAAAATCATCCATCACTCGATTAAAACAAGGAAAAATACAACACAGCACTTTATTGTAGTTCAGTGGAAAAAGTGAATATTCATGTTTTAAACCAGCACGTCATGTTGAACTGCAGCAAACAGTTATAGTGTTCAAATGAACCTGCATTAAGTACAAGCCCACACCTGTACAGCTGTTACAGTCATGTACCTTTAACCTACAAACATGAACAGCAGCTCAGTCACTGACACAGCGGCTGATTTTACTCACTTAACACGTCGATTGTTACTGCTGACCTTTGTATCAATCCATGAAATGATCATAAAGTCTTCCCGCCACATAAACCAAGCAGGCTGTCCCCACAGTAGCGTCTGGTGCTGAGGAGAGCCTCGGACAGGCTGCTGCCACTGTCACAGTCTGTTCCTGGTCAAGTACTGGCTGCAGGAGCAGAAGGTGTGGTAGAAAGAGGAGGACAGGCCGGCAATATCTGTGGAGATGTAGGGAAGGACCTCCGGAGACGCCTGGTTAAAGTAGCTGATCTGAAAGAAAGACAACATACTAATAACAGCCAGCTGTGATAAGAGCACATGTACGACTGCTGCTTTTCTCACCAGGGACTTGTTGTCTTTGGTCTCCAGTATGGTGAATCCAGCACACAGAACCTCTCCTCTGTTATAGCCTTCAGTGGGAGGGTGAGTGGGCAGGGACACGGAGCGCAGGGCGATGACATACGGGTCTCTGAAGGAAAACAGAAAGGGAACGCATCAGGAAACCCTGCAGGACACAGGTGGATGGATCTGGCTCTACTGACCCGCTGCCACATGGCTTCCTTTTGGAGGCCAACAGGATGAAGTCCTGGAGAATCCCTTTTGCCTGATTGGCTGCAGTGGGAGATCCCATCGCGCCATGACGCACCGATGGAGTCACCACACGATATATGAAGTCATCGTTGTCGACCAGCTGAATCAGCTCGCACTTCCTGTTTGAGGAAACACATACACACTGTTAAAAAGGGGACTGGCAGCACTGTTTAAAGACTAAGCTGCAGTTCACTCCACAGGTATCCACGCAGAGGCAAACAGCTGCTTCTGTGCTTCACCAGCTGAGGGGTGGAGCTCGTGCATAGGGACACTGAAGGGGAAAACTACATAACAAAGGGCTTGGTGATGACATCACCCAGATCCCAACCCACTAACTGCATGTCTTGGACTGTGGAGGAAGCTGGAGGACAGGGGGGAACCCAGGGGGGACGCAGGGGGAACCCAGGGGGACGCGGGGGGAACCCAGGGGGGACGCAGGGGGAACCCACGGGGATGCAGGGGGAACGCAGGGGGAACCCAGGGGGATGCAGGGGGAACGCAGGGGGAACCCAGGGAGACGCGGGGGGAACCCAGGGGGACGCGGGGGGAACCCAGGGTGGACGCAGGGGGAACCCACGGGGATGCAGGGGGAACGCAGGGGGAACCCAGGGGGATGCAGGGGGGACGCGGGGCGAACCCAGGGGGACGCGGGGGGAACCCAGGGGGACGCGGGGGGAACCCAGGGTGGACGCAGGGGGAACCCAGGGGGATGCGGGGGGAACCCAGGGGGGACGCAGGGGGACGCGGGGCGAACCCAGGGGGACGCGGGGGAACCAGGGGGGACGCGGGGCGAACCCAGGGGGACGCGGGGGGAACCCAGAGGGACGCGGGGGAACCCAGGGGGACGCAGGGGGAACCCAGGGGGACGCGGGGCGAACCCAGGGGGACGCGGGGGAACCCAGGGGGGACGTGGGGGGAACCCAGAGGGACGCGGGGGGAACCCAGAGGGACGCGGGGGGAACCCAGAGGGACGCAGGGGAACCCAGGGGGACGCGGGGGGAACATGCAAACTCCCCGGCCTGATGCAATGATAGCATATTAGATGGAGTTGTAAATCTAAACTCCACATCACTGCATAAACAGCTCGTGCTCCACCTTACAATCCAACGTATTAAAAACCCTCGCTTGGGGCAGACTCCTGCCGCGACGTTCCACCGGAGAACCACGGCCTCTGAACCATCCATCCAGTCCTTATTAAGGGTCAGACTGTGATGAAGCCAACAGGACTGCATCATCTGCAAAAACAAGGAAGCTGCCCTCCTCACATCAGCTACACTTAGAGATCCTGTTCGTGAATATCACACACAGGATCGGTCACACACCCTCGAGTCCTCCTACTGAGGAGCAGCCACAGCTTTCACTCCATTTCTAAATGGACCGCTGCGATACACCCCACAGACGCCGTCCTGGTACCTGGTTGTCCGAGTCTACAGAGCACTTATAAACCTCTCTCCAGACGTCCTGTGAGGGTGAAGATCTGGTCCGGTGTCCCACAGCCAGGATGGAATGGGGGCCCAGATCTTCTCAACAGTGAGTTAACGCCTCCTTTTCAGCTCTGTGAAAAATAACTTTCCAGGGGAAGCTGAGCACTGCGATACCTCAGTGACCGATCCACAACATCCAGTTATTGTTTTAAAACTGGGATTTCCCACAGTGGTCTGCTCCACCAGCACAGGCCCACGGTGTTGACGGCATCGGAGACAAAGCTCCGCCTCCTCCACAGACGAGGGGAGTTTGGGTTCAAGAGCTGCTCACCACGTTCTTTCCACCACCTGCTGGTCATGAGATCAATGCAAAGCGTAAGGCTGCAAATCTAAGCAGCTAGGATGAGCTTCATCTGCAGGCTGGCTCGGCTGGGGGAGAGCCACCGTTCCCCTTTTATGTAAACGTGAGAATAAAGAGACAGACAGGCCCTCACAGCTAATGTCACTTTAACCTTAACATGTCAGCCTCAGTGCAAAGTGAGCAGCATGAACCTAAACCACACGTCGCTTATTTTTAACCCTGAACCTCAGAAAAGTCCATCATTGGAATCGGAGAACAATACCGAGGCAGCGAGTCGAAACAGGCCGCGCACAGAAACCGCTGAACTTGACTCGTAGCAACGGGCAAACAGACGAGTCCCAGAGTCTTACTTGTAATGCGAGTCCCAGCTCGGCCTGTTGCTCAGCTCGGCGAGTAAATCAAAGGCTCTGTGAGCAGGAACGTCCACCTCACATTCAATCTTGAAACTCAGCATGGACTTCTGCTCCAGGGTGTAAAGCTGAACCTGTGAACACAACATAAAGCGCCGATGGGCAGACTCACACAAACAAACAGCTCATTAGTGAGACGCACATACCTGGTCCTTCTCACAGCTCAGGCGCCAGCTGCTTCTGGCTGCCAGCATCTTCAGAGCTGAGACGTTGTTAAAGCTCAGATACACCTGGAAGCACAAACACAGGAACCACAAACTCATCTCCAGAGCTCAGCGTTAGCAGGCCGCCTCCCGCCATTCAAATACTACTTATTATATATGAATCAGCGCCGTCTAACAGTGTAAGTATTAAGGGTGCAAAATGAAGACAAACTGCTGCAGCACTATTTCTCATCTGCAGTGAAGGTGAAGCACAGCGGTGCGACACGTCGGCCTGTCAGAGGTTCAGTCGACTAAATCAGTCTGCAGGCACGGCGGGAGTCTGACTGTGGCTCAGGTTTGGAGCTAAGTGGGACGACATGAACACGCTGAGGTCTGCTCGGTCAGATCATACAAACTGCAGTGGAACAAATCACTGAACATCCTTTAAGAAAGAAACAGAAATCACGTCCCACAAGTCGTGACGACGCAGCACCGACACACAGCTGAGACGCTGATGTGGGTGAAGAGACTCAGCTGAGAAAACTATTAAAGGTTTACTGTGTCCAGCTCAAGCACAGGCTGTGACAGGATCATCATCAGCTGACGAGCAGCTGTGGAAATCACCTTATTGGTGCAAAAATACTGTTTTATGTCCCGTATGTCCGGTAGATTCAGCTGCAGAAATGAGAACTAATGATGTGTTTGTGACAAGCTGCTAGTAACAAGGTGCCAAGTTGTCTTATTTGTAATACAGTAATACACACATGTATATAAAGAAAGTTTCTCTCCCGTGAGTCCACGAGGACTAACGTGAGCAGTACAGGTGACGGCGTGGAGCTTCTCCTCACCTGGTTGGTGGGATCCCAGGGAACAGACAGAGGCACCTCCCCCTGCGTGCGGGAAATGATGTACTTCCTAAACACAGAGGAATGCTGCATCAGGATGATGGCACTGTGCACAAAGCTGCACAACAAACGCTGATGTAGCTGCAGAGACGGTGCATTAGGGGCTGTTTGGAGACATGTACCTGTCCAGCCTGATCTTTTTCCTGGCCGTTGCCTCCTGAAACCTCCTTTGTCCTTCCTGTAAATGAGACGGACACACAGGCAGAGGGCACCAGTGTGTAACACAGCGGGCAGATTCCCAGCACCAGTTTATGACCAGTACACCGATCTGTGGCACAAACTGAGTGGAGTGTTATTACTCGGTGTTTGTTCATGCTGATAACGACCCACGACTACAGCGAGGCCGCTCCATCAGACGGATTTATGACCGATAACATGATGTGAAGCTCTGATCGCTGCTCAGCCGTCACGGCTTAATGGTTAATCGAGTGTTTCTGCACCTTCTTTATGACACTCGTGTTTTATCCTACAGGACGATCTCCACAAGCTGCTTCACCACAGATGAAGCGTGAATGAAGCTGACACCAACATTATCCTGTCAATCTACTGCTCCACACTTTAACCCCACCAGCACACACTCCCCTGACCGAGCTTTCCTGCAGGTGTATAATGTGGAACAATCATAGTAATGCTGTATTTACATGATTTCAACATTTGAATGGAGTTCATAATAACAGCGTTCACAGTGACGGGGCATGTGGACGTGCTCAGGCCTGTGAGCCACGGACGCTGTGACGCTTCCACCAGAAACAAAGGAAGGAAAACGCACGCAGAGGCCATGTTTCCTGCTGCGCAGTCATCCATCCATCAGCACCACGGGCGGTGCAAAAGGCGGACCCAGCTACACTGATGTCACCCACCGCTGCCTCTGAGCTCACCTTGGGTGAAGATCAGCTGTTATCAGGAGTCTGGCTGTGAAACGTTCATAGCTGACACCTTGTTAGCCAATCAGAGTGCGGTTTCATACCACAAATTCTGAAGCAGATTTCATGTCTTTCAGTCAGTATTAGCCAATCACAGACAGCCGCGTCACATCCAGACACTTTATGGATGCAGCACGCTAACGAGCCGTTTGTGAGCGTTAGTTTAACTCACCAGGGGTTCAGGTCGTATCCGTGGTAATGTGCGTGGCTTCCCGCCATCATCGAGCACCTCAAAGGTCATGAAGGCGGAGTTTATGTGTCGGTTAGGCCCCTCCTCATGGTAGGCCTCCGCGCGCACGCCCACCTCCATGCTGCAGTAAGGACACGTGTCAGTATGCAACCAGTGGTTCTGTCTGCTGCACAGCTGCAGTGCTGCGTCTCTGCCAGCGTTCTGGGATACCTGTTTCTGAAGGCGTTGTTCACTATCGCCTTCAGCAGCAATCTGTCTCCAACCTGAGAAGGTCCTCTGAAGGTGAACATGTCGATGGCTCGAAGGGTGGGATGAGCCTGAGACAGACGGCTGCAAGCAGAGAGCACAGAGACAATAGGCCACGACCTCCCACGTGCTCGCCGTGTTCAGGTTACTCACACAGCTGGACAGATCCTTTAATCTGCCACGAGGACTGAACTACACTGATCAGAATGTGGAGGTCAAAGGTCACAATGGTGCATCCTATTTTTAGGTAAAAATATGAAGGAAGGACGTGTTTGTGACTGTACCTGGCAGCGATTGTAGCTACGTTCACCATCCAGGCCATGATCTGCCCTCCAAATGTATTCACCTGGGATTCAAACACAGCAATGATCTGACAGGCAGAAGTCTCAGCGGTACCATCACACACTGATGAACAGTCACATGTAAAACAGCTGGGTGTGTGTAGGATCCATACACACAGGTCAAAGTTAGATGTTTAGACACAAGTTCAGCCATTCGTGTTGTTTCAGAAATCGCTCTGCCCGGGGCTGGGCGCTCAGGTATGTAGCAGCTCAGTCCCGGTGGCTACTTGGCGGGGCCTGGCGCCTGTTGCTCGGTCAGGCCTCTTCCGGGGCGTGGGGGGCCCTCGGGCTCGGTTCAGTCAGGCACAGCTGGCTGCCGGCAGAGCCGGCGGGCACGCCACTGCAGCCCCCTCTGGCTTCTGCTCCGTGGCTGCTGGGTGACCCCTCATCTGGGGCTCTCCTCAGCCCTTCCCATGAGGGTGGCACGGATGCCCCTCCGGTGGTCCTCCTTGGGCTCTCGCACTCTGGGGCCTCTGGATGTCTGGGGCCTGGATCTCCTCCATGCCTGCTTCATGCCCTGGGGGGCGGGGCTATGGCTCTCTGCATCCTCTAGCAGACCATCACATGTGGAAACCATTTGAATACAAGCGTGCTGATCCACACAGGTGTGCACTGTCCATAGACACAAACTACACCTTTCTTGGCTGCTACTTCAAAGCACATTGTGCGCTGTCGGTCCTGCTTGCTGCACAACAACATTCAGTATTTAGTATTTACTGCTGTTTACACTTAGCTAGATTAATGTGATGCTGTTGTGTTTAGTATGTTGCTCTGTTTTTTGCTTGTTTTCTCTTTTTTCTCTCAACAGCTGATCCAGGAGATTTTTTTCTCTTCTTTCTCTTTTTAAGTTTCCTTTCTCACTGTCCCTCTCCCCTTTCTTTTCTTTCCTGTCCCTCAGTCATGTCTGTCCCGTCTGTAACAATTGAAAATAAAATTAAATAAATAATAACAACAAAGGTCGATCAAATGGACCAATACGGCAAAGCTGTGATGATCCACTTGGTAAAGTAAATCCATTGGGTCTCCTTGTTGGTCTTCAGACAACAGATCTGGCTAAAGAACCAAATGGGACAGGCAAACGACCAAAACAAAATCGCTCTGACAGCAGCAGTCAGCGCCTCAGTCTACGCTCAGATGTAGTCAGTGTTTGGAGGCCACGAGCTGATGTTTTGAACCAAAAAAGGAGTAAAAGAAACAAAATGCTACTGCATCTCCACTTCAGCGTATTAAATAAAAGCCAAATGTTTTGTTCGTACGAAACGAGGCCACGCAGGTGTTTCTGGTGACAACAGCTTCAAACTCAGTCTCCTTCAAATATTCCACGTTGTAACAGCACGAGACAGAGCAGCGACAAACCGCCGCGTCCGCTGCAGTTCAGATGGGAAACACATGAAATGAACTGACCTGATGGTTTGCATGTGGAGGCAGAACCAGCTCCACACTCTCCACCCGAGTCCTCTCTGCTGCCACTGCACTGGGTCCCACTGAGCTGTCAACTGATACAGAAACAAGTCAAGTCGTCCCTCTATGTGAAGAAAGTACTAATTCAAGTTTGATGGTCATTTAGAGCCAGACGGTTGTCTTTGTTAGCGACCACAGCAGACGCCATGGAGCCACAGGCTAAAGTATCAGGTCAGTGCAAATGTTCTTCTCTCAGCTTCGCCGGCTTCTCCTCCTGCCTGAGCTTCCTTTGTCCTCCTCGCGAGTGCCCGGACCATCGCAGCCTTGCCTCCCTACGCTCGTCTTAACTCGAGTCGTTCCTCTCATATCCTCATTTCATGTCCACAGTGGTCACTCCCAGTGGAAACCCCGACATCTCAACTCCTCCAGCTCGGCCTCTTGTTTTTGTTAGTGCCACTGCCTCCAAACCATGGCAGCTCTCACTACCATGGTTTCAATCCTCTGTCACATATCAACCCTGAAACCTGTCTCTTTTCTTCCCCCGTCTGTTGCTCTGGATGGTTGAGCCCAGGTATCTAAACTCCTTCCTGTTACCTGCAGCCTCCCTGCTCTCCCTACAGGTCACATCATCTGCAAACCTCACCGTTCACAGAAGGGGCTGAGAGCAGATCCCTGCTGTGATGCCAGACACCTCCCCATGTCATGCACCAGCCTCACACGCTTCTCCAGCACTTCTGACATTCTCGTGTAAACCCACAGCTGCTCTATCCTGTGCTTTCTACACGCACAACGACGCAGTGAAGTGAAAAGACTTTGCTGTCTGCCGGGACGTGGCCGGGTGCGTCACTCACCCTGCTGCACCCACTCATTGGAAAGCAAATCCTTGATGATGTCATCGTGCACCATTCGGACCCTCCGCCTTTCAGCGGCCACGCTGTATTCAACCTGCTCCTTCTGCGTGACAGGAACAATGGGCTTCAAGGTCACCTGTGAGGTTCGGGGTCAGGAGGTACCCCACACACACACACGCACAGACACACACACGCACACACAGACATGCACAGACACACACGCACACACACACACACACACACACAGACACACACACACACACACACAGACACACACACACAGACACACACACGCACACACAGACACACACACACACACACAGACACACAGACACACACAGACACACACACACACACACAGACACACACACACAGACACACACACACACACACAGACACACACACACACACACACACACACACACACAGACACACACAGACACGCACACGCACACACAGACACACACAGACACACACACACACACACACACACACACACAGACACACACAGACACGCACACACACACACAGACACACACAGACACGCACACGCACACACAGACACACACACGCACACACAGGTCAGACCACAGCAGCACTAAAGTCATGACTCTGTTTTACAATGAGAGCTGATATTCATCTAGTTATCAGTAATGTGGCAAACGTCCACACACTCTCCAGCGTGTCGTAATCATGCATCACACTCCCCGCACCTTTTGTCCTGTGCTTGTGCGCTGGGTAACAAAGGTGGCGTAGGCATGACAAACCCTCCAGTGACGATCAGAGAACAGGTCCTCACAGTTTACCTGTATGCCCACCTGAGGGGAAGCACGGGACAGTACGTTAAGGTAAACACACAGGGTTGTACCCGTGAGAACAGCACACGCAGCTAACTGAATGGCAGGAAGTTGAATTAGTGTGTTTAGAGCTCACAGTGTTCATTCATGTCACAGCCCCGCACAAAGAAAACGTATTAGGCTTTTTTTTATCAACTTCTGTGATTGAACATGATGTGGTGGAAATCAGCATGCCCCCCCACAGCCCAGTGGGCAGCTCTGATCCTTGAGTTGGCTTTACAAGTCCACACTCTCGGACTGCTTCACTTTATTCAGCCTGCTGACGATGGAGGGGTGCAAACACCTGCCAGCTCTTACTTTGGGATTTTCAAGCAATGCTTTCATGCCTGATTTCAAAAACAACGAAAGACACAAAGAACAGCAGCGTGAAGTTCACTGACCTCCATGCTGGTGTTAAAGGCTCTGTTGACCTTTGCCCTGATATTCACCACCTGACCCACACTGAAGAAAGATGGAAAGGCGGAGTTACTACCTTCAGCCCAACCCTTCCATACACACTCACACACGCCTCCTCTCACCTGATGGTGTGCTCAAAGTGGATGTCATCCATCGAAGCGGTGACGCAGGGACTGCCAGCGTGCCTCTCAGCTGCACGGTCGAACAGTGAGGTCATTACAACATGCACTACTTCCAACACACACCTGTGACACACAAAGCTCACCTGAGAGGCAGGCGGCGGAGTCCATCCATTTGAGCAGCTGACCCACGCTGAGCTCCTGCCGATGGTTGCTGTGACAGGGCATCACGATCTGACTCATTTTCACCTCTGTCGGGTTGTAGTTTTCTTCTTCTTCCTCTTCTTCTCCATCCTCTTCCTCCAAACAATCTGATGTCCTGGAACTCATTTGGAAAGCTGGGGAAACAAATGAAAGGAAAGACACTGAAGCTACAGTACTGTGCAAAAGTCTTGAGTCACACCTCATTTTCTTTTGCCCCCAAAGAGCCAGACTTTGTAATCATTTTGAAACCTGATACTGAACAATAGTTTTGCTCTAGTCCGATTTCAGATGAATGTCTTTTTGTTTGTTCAGTCACTTAAAACTGACCTATGACTCTTTTTGAAGCATTCAATTCAGCTTTATTTATAAAACACCAAATCTCAACAACAGTCGCCTCAAGGTGCTTTATACTGTACAGTAGAGCCTACAGTGATACATGCAGAGAAGAACCCAACAATCATATGACCCCCTGTGAGCAGCACTTTGGCGACAGCGGGAAGGAAAAACTCCCTTTTAACAGGAAGAACCAGGCTCAGGGAGGGGCGGGGCCATCTGCTGCAAACGGCTGGGGCGAAAAAGGCACCTAACCCAGGAGGTGAACCAGTGCGTCTACACACAACAGACAATTTAGCAAAGAACCAACTGTAGACTGACTGAGCAGCTACTGCTCAGCACTCCCAGTCTGCTTCCCACCAAACATTCATCAGGTAACTGACTGTAAGTGTCAGTCGATGGATCCACGTCAGCCCACTATCAGTGGAAAAGAACGTGCAGCACAGCTGAGGCTTGTAAAGATGCACCTAAATAACGCACATAAAGAGTCCTGGAACAAAGTGAACACAAGTTTAGCCGTAACGCACAACGCCACACCAGACCTCCTCATGTGAACGGTCAATGATGGTGATTCTTTACATTTGCTTTGCAGCCACAGGATCCGGGCACACCACGAACTCCTCTGTACACCAAAGCAGTCCAGAGTCAGCTGTGAGGCCCTCTGACAGCTAAAGCGCGGTGGGATCTATGGTGGAGCTGCATATCACTAAGACTGTCTGACACGTGACAGCTGTGATGGCTGATTGCTTGGTTCTGTTGGTCACTGCATGCCTGCACAGCATCGTCTGCGCTGCATGCTCCAGAACACAGTAGGTTGGTTTTTGTTCTTAATGCATCAGATTTTCTTTTTATTGTATCCTATAGTTCAGGTTCTAATACATAGTTTGATATGTTGTTGATTGTTCTTTGTTTTCATTGTATTCATTTATGTGCTTATGCACATGTGTATAAATACACAGATACTCTATGTTGTTGTGCTACATGTAGGGTGTACAGCAGTTTGCAATGTTGTTTTGCATACAGACTATACAAACACATTATTAGAATTTTATTATTATATTATTATAAATATTAACCTGCAGTTACTGTGGGATGGTGCCAAAAACAGTATGTTATGTGTACTTAACAGCACTCGTGCCAAAGGCTAACATAGAAAGAGCATTTAGAATAAGCTAACAGGAAGCTGAGGTAACCCCAGGTTACTGACTGTACAGACAGTATGTGAAACATGCAGAGCCAGACTTGCTCTCACTTGTTACAACTGATCTTTTGTGTCGTTGCTTAAAGTGGAATAAGATAGAGGAGGTGGCACCATTAAAGCACGGTAACGACAACAACAACCAAACAGAAAACTCCATGAAACTCAAAGTGGACACAAAGCAGAGCACTCAGGGTGTACACGCAGCTGAATGAGACGTGCTGTTTAAAGCACTTTGAGGGCTCGAGTAAAAGCTCCACATGAGAACCATTTACTACATGAAGACTGGATGAATAGAACAGTGGCAGACTTTTCAGGGCCTCCACAGCCAACACCGGCCTGATAAGTAAAAAGCCTTTCTCTTGGATGCCACCAGGGGGCGCTGTCTTTGGCTTTCAGCCATACAAGTCTACGGAAAAACAGCTTTGTGCCTTCAGCGCAGTGAAAACGTTTGTAGCCTCAGTCAATAAGCAACACTGCATTCAACATAAAGTCGCTCCACGTATCAGAAAGGCTGGTCAACGAGGCTCTAACAAACCACAGTGTGTTTGTCAGCGTTGATGGAATCAGCTCCAAGCTTTCTGCTCGGGCTCAGCGCACACAGGTGAGGGCTGTTTGACACGGAAGCCTCGAGATGAACTTCCACAGACTGTGGCCGTGACTCATGTTTCTGACACAGCTCGTGGTGGCGACACATTAACAGTTTCTTGAACGATCCTTCGTTCAGCTTTGGACCTCAGAGGTTTGTGCCAACAAGCTTCTCACACAGCGACTGGTCTGCTCAGTCCCAGTACAGATGTTGTCCTGGTCTGGACAGGTGGAGCGGGGACCGGTTACGTACCTGTGGTCTGTAGCTCTAAAACAAACAGCAGTGACCGTCGACCGGTGTCCTCCTGCACTGTGCACACAACAGACTCACAGTGACTGACGGTGACGCCCAGTCTAACCACTAGTTTCTGCCCAGCAGCTCCCAGTTCAGGTTTGTGCGTCCTTCTAGTTCCACAAACTGCGCCTGTGAGCCAGCCTGGTTTCCAGTCCGAGCCGAGCCTAAACCCGCACCGAGACCATTACCTACATGTTAGTGTACATTAGAGGAACAAACCTGAGGGCGGCCACTCACACAGCTCCACAGACTCACGAAACACAACGACCAACACGGATTTCGCCAGTGCCTTTCAAAATAAAAGCCACACACTATGTGCGTCGATTTGCTGATTATACCAACCATGTGCTGTACATGTGCAACATTTAGCTCCTGGATAATAAGCTGAAGGGAACAGCGAATTTTTACAAAGTCAACGGTCAAAAGTTTTAGATCAGCCCAGTTCTTCCAGTTATTTATTGCAATTAGTCCTTCAGGTCCAATGAAGTCTGTCCTTGGAATGAAAGGGAAGAGGTGACCTACCAGCAGTTTAAAAAAAGTTACCCCAAAGTGAAAAATAATGTACATTTCAGATTTATACAAAAAGGCTTTTTCAGGGCACGCAGCGTGGCTCAACAACTTAAAGCTGCTCTGAGCAAGCCTTCCTACAGGTAATGATGGCCAAACGAAGCTTGTGTTAGAAACGGCTCATTATTCCAAGCGTTTCAGTCCTCTGGTGACATCTGGTGGCCAAAATTATGAAGCGCAGCTTGAGTTTAAAGCGCTCTTCTCTACAACACAGTGTGGAGTATGTGAGGCCCCGCCTCCACGTACTTATGCAGTTCATCACTGGACAGCTGTGTTTATAAATAATATGATATTAGGCCAATTTTCGTAGACATATTTTTGACCCGGGGGTAGAACTGATTGTGAACTGCAGGGGGTATGAAGTTGTAAAGTAACAACATGATGCATTTAAGGTCATCCTGTTTGGTTTTTATTTAAGCAGAGAATTGGTTCCACTGTGTGATGGCCCAGTCTGCTTTCTTGGAGATGATTTTTCCTGCCTCAGAGGAAAAATGCTCTCACATGGACAGAAGAGGCTGGAGTGCACAGGAACTGTAGAGATGCAGGTGTGCGCTCTTCCTGGTCCCACAGACTATCAGCTAAAGAGAATAAACACATTAAAGTGCTGCACATTTTGTAGAATAACATTAAGATTATTTTAAAAATAAAATGTTTTATTTTATTAAATTTAAAGAGTAAAGCGTGTAAAGAGTAAAGGTGGAGCGTGTGAGCAGCTTCAAGTTCCTGGGAGTCCACATCTCCGAGGATCTCATCTGGACGACCAACTGCTCCAAGCTGGTCAAGAAGGCTCACCAGCGCCTCTTCTTCTTGAGGACTCTGAGGAAGAACCACCTGTCCTCAGACATCCTGGTGAACTTCTATCGCTGCACCATCGAGAGCATCCTGACCAACTGTATAACAGTCTGGTACGGGAACTGCTCTGCCTCGGACCGGAAGGCGTTGCAGAGGGTCGTGAAAACTGCCCAGCGCATCGCCGGAGCACCACTTCCTGCCATAAAGGACATCTACAGGAAGTGGTGTCTGAAAAGGGCTGGGAAAATCATCAAAGACCCCAGTCACCCATCACATGGACTCTTCACCCTCCTGCCCTCTGGGAGGCGCTACAGGAGCCTCCGGACTAAGACCACCAGGTACCGGAACAGCTTCTTCCCCACAGCTGTCAGACTCCTGAACTCTGCCTCCTGACATCTGACCCACGTTAACTCATGGACTGAACACACACACACCCACAATGGACAACTGTACCCTCAAACACACAATAATAACATGGACTGAACCACCACTCACAACCACTAGCACTTTATATAGCCTCTGTAGAAACTATCTACACCCTCACTTATCTTAACTGCACTACTGTATAGCTCTGTGTAAATAATCATTCTGTACATTCGATAATCTTTAATCCTACAACTGTTTACAACTTGCATAGTTCCCATTTCTGTATAGCTGTATATCTCAGATTCTGTAAAGTTATTTATTTCATATTCTGTATAGTTTTTCATATTTATATCCTGTTCATATCCTGTACATAGCTTGTACTCACTACAGCCTGTACATACTTATAGTTATAGAATATTCACAACATACTTCATACCGTGTACATTATAACATACCATAATAGACCCATTTCTGTAATATACTCACATATCTATATTATTGCTAATATATATTGTAATATATCTATATCATTAAAGCACTTCTGGATGGATGCAAACTGCATTTCGTTGCCCTGTACCTGTGCATGTGCAATGACAATAAAGTTGAATTCTATTCTATTCTATTCTAAAATGGAAGTCTTTCTAAAGTTATTTAATGACATTATGAAAAGCAGATTTGTTTTGTTAAAACATTTAAAATTTCTCATGTTCTCAGAGAAAATAAACGCGCACAAAACAAAAGCAAACAACAAGAACACAGACTTAGCAGACTTAGCTTTTCGTGGAGATCATTTCTCCTGCCTTAAGGAAAATCCCTTCACATGGCCCAGAGGAGGCTGGAGTGCAGAGAAACTGGTAGAGATGCAGGTATACAGTCTACCTGGGCCCCACCAACTATCAGCTAAAGAGAATAGATTACATTGCTGCACATTTGGCAGACTAACATTTTATAAGATAAGAGATAAGATAAGATAACCTTTATTAGTCCCACACGTGGGAAATTTGTTTTGTCACAGCAGGAAGTGGACAGTGCAAAAGTTATGAGGCAAAAATTAGAATACAATAAGAATAAATACAGTACACAGCTGTACAGAATAGAATAGAATAAAATACAATAAATATACAATAAGATAAAAATAGAATACAAATACAAATACTATATACAACTGAGTAAAAATACAACGATGACAGAAAGGATTATTGCACTTAGCATTATTGCATATGTATGGATGTGTGTGCTTGATCAGTTAAAGTCTTTATTATGGAGTCTGACAGCAGTGGGGAGGAAAGACCTGCGAAATCTCTCCGTCCCACACCGTGGGTGCCGCAGTCTCCCACTGAAGGAGCTGCTCAGTGCTGTCACAGTCTGCTGCATGGGGTGGGAGACGTTGTCCAACAGGGATGACAGCTTAGCCGCCGTTCTCCTGTCACTCACCACCTCCACTGGGTCCAGAGGGCATCCTAGAACAGAGCTGGCCCTTCGGATCACCCTGTTCAGTCTCTTCCTGTCCCCAGCAGAGATGCTGCCGCCCCAGCAGACCACACCATAAAAGATAGCAGAAGCCACAACAGAGTCATAGAAGGTCTTCAGGAGTGGGCCCTCCACTCCAAATGACCTGAGTCTCCGCAGCAGGTACAGCCTGCTCTGCTCTTTCCTGTAGAGGGCGTCTGAGTTATGAGTCCAGTCCAGTCTATTGTTCAGATGAACACCAAGGTACCTGTAGCTGTCCACAGCCTCAATGTCCATACCTTGGATGTTCAGTGGTTGCAGTGGAGAATGCTTGTGCCTGCGGAAGTCTACCACCAGTTCCTTGGTTTTACTGGCGTTGATCTGGAGGTAGTTCAGCTGGCACCAGTCCACAAAGTCTTGGGTCAGACCTCTGTACTCCTTGTCGTCCCCATCAGTGATGAGGCCGACTATTGCAGAGTCATCAGAGCACTTCTGCAGGAAGCACTGGGTGGAATTGTGGGAGAAGTCTGCAGTGTAGATGGTGAAGAGGAACGGAGCCAGAACCGTTCCCTGTGGGGCCCCCGTACTGCAGACGACCCTGTCCGACACACAGCCCTGAGTCCTCAGATTAATTTTCAGATTAATTAAACAATAAAATATATAATGTTATAACATTACATGTAAAGAGTCAAGTGGAAGTTTTTCTAAAGTTATTTAATTATATTTATATTATGATTCGCTTCCTTATAAACCATTGAATCAGACACGAAGCAGTTAGGCTCTAACTGAAGCTTCGGACGTCACCGGTCACGTGACTCTGGCCAAACGAATCAAGCTTCGACACAGAGCTTCTGAAGCAGTGTGTTCATTTTTTTGACACACGCACTGAAGCGTCAGCTTCAAGCGAGCCATCACTATTGTAAGGAGAGCTGTATGGCAAATAAATACTTCCTGTTCCACTACACTTGCCTTGGTCCATCTCACTGTGTTTGCAGCCCTGTTACAGTCGGTCTGTCCTACAGAGAAACTGCAAAGAAAGTCAAAGTGTCAGTGAGTCCAGTTTCCTTCAGCATCAAAGGCTCAGAAACTGTGACAGGAAGACGTCTGCAGACCCAAAGACACGACTGAATCAGAGGACAAGTTTCTGAGAGGTAACAGCTGTGTGATGGCGGCTCACAGGACAGCAGCTTCAAGCAGCTTCATAGTGGTCGTAGTGAGAAAGTCTCAGTTCCAGCTGTGAAGAGAAACGTTGAGCTGCAGGTTTGACAGGACGAGTTGCAGAAAGAAAGCCAGACGTCAGAATAAGACAGAGGTTTGTCTGGGCCATGAAACACCGACACGGGACGACTGAAGACTGGAAGAAGGTATTATGGACTGATGGATCATCACGCAGGATCTTTGTACGGCGTTGAGTAGGTAAAGGACGGTTCCACAGTGTGTGGCATCAACTGTCAAACATGCAGGAGGAAGTGTGATGGTCTGGGGCTGTTTGCTGGATCCAGGGTCGGTGACTCGTACAGAGTGAGAGGCTCCCTGAACCAAAACCGCTACCACAGCATCCTGCAGCTCCCTCTGGGGTCAGGGGTTCATCCTACAGCAAGATAATGGCCCAAAACACGAGTTCAAGCTATGCCAGAACTACCTCAGGAAAATAGAACAAGGGAGTGTGCAGCACAGTCTCCAGACTGAAACCCCATCGAGCTGGTTTGAACTGGACAGAAGAGTGAAAGCAAAGCAGCTACAAGCTCCACATTCATGGGAACTTCTGCTACAGATTCGATTTCTACTGTAGAAAGAAGCCACGAGTCAGACGTTTAGAATACACTTTGGTCTATAAATTGATTCCATGATTTCTTCTTTAACTCCAGTTTCTTATTTGTATATGCTTTTATTTCAGAGTGCAACGAAACATTAAACGGCATAATTTTCCATAAAAGACTTTAAAACCTGGGATGTTCTTGGCAGCGTATTTGGGCATTTATTTTGATGTGCGTTTCAGTAGAAGGACTAGATGTTACAATCCCTGATTATGCACTGCTTTAAATTGAGAAAGGTTTGAGGGACGGCTGTTATGAGGAAAGCCCAGAAACTTTGCTAGCAGCACATCGTCGTGTGCCTCAACTGTCGGTCTCTTACCCAGGCTAATCTGCCATTTTTCCTTCCTTGGTTAGGTTTAGGGATTAGAGATCTGATCTAAATTATCGTATTAAATTTGGGACACATCATCAGTAGTGGACCTTGGATTCATCGGGTGTTTCAGCCATTATCACCAGACACCCTCATCCAAGGAGGCCCTGGAGTGTGTCTGGTTTATGTTAAATTGTTATTTCTCTTTCTTCTGTTTACAGTTTATTTTCTATCTATTCACTGCAACTGAGAAATAATACTTACCTCTTTAGCATTTATGGAGCCTCACTTCTTCAAAGGGATAGAAAAGGTGATCGAGAGAAGTAAGACAAAGGGGACACGATAGGAGAGAGCAGGAAACAGTGCACTGTTTGGTGTTATGAAGCAGGTCACACAAACAGGAAGGAGCAGATTTATGGACACTTGTATGTGAGAAGCAAGATTTTAAAGTAAGAGTAAAATCACAATCCTTGCTGTAGATTTCAGGTCAGCGCTGCCACTTTTAATACTGTTGTGACTTCTATGAGCATTTGTGTCTTTAGCATTTTGTCAGAACGACAATTTTAACAGGATCTTTAGATATCTGAAAGCAACGTGCCGTGATAAATCCACTGAATTACCCGCTGTTTTTTCTTAGCTCCCCACTGTGTGCTGTGAGTTTCCTCAGACTGCTAAACTCCCTTTGCTTGTGAGCTTCATTCAGGATGTATTTGTTCTGTTTAGGATGTGGAAGACTGACTTCTTCAGCCTGAGCCTGGTGTGATTTACCTTGATAAAATGGTATGTTCAACTACAGAAGATAATCATGCAAACCCACCAAATGTGTCATTTGTGGCTGTTCTCCAAGTATTCAGAACGCCCTCGGCCAGAGGCCATGTCCTAACATGAGCATAAACAGTCACTGAACAGGAAAACCACTCATTTGCTTTTCGATGTGGAAGGAAAAGTATGTCCACACGTTTAACATAGAACAGCAACCCAACGAAACGTGTTGGGTACTGACATGCTTCAGGACGTAGCCTTAGCTTGGAATTTACATATGAACAGCTTGATAACCTTAATGAGAAAGAAAGAATAAACAAAGTGTTGAGAAAAGCAGCCTTTATTCAGAATAAAGATGTAGATGAAGTGTGGGTGCAGCTCCATGAAACACCCGGACGCTGTTACTGACTGAAAGAAAATCAGGAGTTTTGAGAAGATGCTGATTTAGATCCCAGACACACACAGACACACACAGACACACACAGACACACACAGACACACACAGACACACACAGACTTCACAGGCAACTGACTGCTGGCAGCGCATCGCTCACACAAACACACAACAGATGTATGAGGTCTGCAGTCCTACACAGCTCCATGCAGGTACAGTGCCAGGAACTTGCTGAACGCCTCAGGCTTGTATCCGGCCAGACCAGCTGGTATCTGTGGAGACACAAAGCAACCAATCAGAACCATTACATTTTCACTGTGGCTCCTCCCATCACACAGTCAAAAGGAAGCATGTGCAATACGTCTGTAACAGTTTCCACCAGTCTGTTTAACTATGCATCAAAAATGTTGCAGCTAAAAATTAACTGCGCTCTGCAGTAACTGCAGAGCGCAGTAACTGCAGAGCACAGTTACTGCAGAGCGCAGTAACTGCAGAGCGCAGTTACTGCAGAGCGCAGTTACTGCAGAGCGCAGTTACTGCAGAGCGCAGTTACTGCAGAGCGCAGTAACTGCAGAGCGCAGTAACTGCAGAGCGCAGTAACTGCAGAGCGCAGTAACTGCAGAGCGCAGTAACTGCAGAGCGCAGTAACTGCAGAGCGCAGTAACTGCAGAGCGCCGTAACTGTGCTCTGCAGTAACTGCAGAGCACAGTTACTGCAGAGCACAGTAACTGCAGAGCGCAGTAACTGCAGAGCACAGTAACTGCAGAGCACAGTAACTGCAGAGCACAGTTACTGCAGAGCACAGTAACTGCAGAGCGCAGTAACTGCAGAGCACAGTAACTGCAGAGCACAGTAACTGCAGAGCGCAGTAACTGCAGAGCACAGTAACTGCAGAGCGCAGTAACTGCAGAGCACAGTAACTGCAGAGCGCAGTAACTGCAGAGCGCAGTAACTGCAGAGCGCAGTAACTGCAGAGCACAGTAACTGCAGAGCGCAGTAACTGCAGAGCACAGTAACTGCAGAGCGCAGTAACTGCAGAGCACAGTAACTGCAGAGCGCAGTAACTGCAGAGCGCAGTAACTGCAGAGCGCAGTAACTGCAGAGCACAGTAACTGCAGAGCGCAGTAACTGCAGAGCGCAGTAACTGCAGAGCGCAGTAACTGCAGAGCGCAGTAACTGCAGAGCACAGTAACTGCAGAGCGCAGTAACTGCAGAGTGCAGTTACTGCGCCGTTAGAGTACAGCTTCCTGCACACTGACACAGGAAGGCTGACAGCTACACAGATAAGTAAAGTTAGTGAAAGCCACGCCTCCCCTCAAACAGAAACTGTACCTTGACTTGCTTCTTTTTAATGAGCGGTCGAACTTTTGCAAAATCATACAGCTCAACGTCTTCTTCCAGCCACATCTGCAAACAGACAAATGGAACAGCTAAAACAGACTGCTGGGGTTTAACTTGGGACTCATTAGCTGGAGGACAAAGAACAACTTGTTGACACATCCATAAGCTTAACGCTGAGTAAGCACACAGGGTTACTGAGGCCATCAGAGACGTAGCCACTGTTCCAGCATCGTCACAGCAGTCTGCTCTTATGTTTGTGGCCTAAACTGGGCTGGTAAGTTGTGGAGTTATTACAAACCCTCAATAACACAAGGAAGCACCAAGACATACATAGCATTTACATACTGGCGAGGAGTGAGCCGTGCCTTTGTGCCACACTGACAGGTTTGGAGTGATACTTAGCACAACATAGCACGAGCTGTAAGAAGGAAATCATGGTGAACAATACAGCGAGCACTGAATCTGTAGTCAAATCCTTGAATTGTAAATGCACTGCATTTACAGCAGTGATATTTCCCTACTCATCAGGGCGTGATGTCAGCATCCTGTACTTTCTTTTTCCAAGGCTGAATGATTTCACAGCATAAATAATCCACACAGGTTAACACGCTTAGATCTGACTGGATGCTGGCAGATTATTCTCCGCTCTTCTTTGCTGAGTTGTTCATTTGAAGTGGCTGGTTTGAAAGCTTCACTCTGATTTTTCTCCACGTGAAAACAAAACAAACCATGAAGAAAAGCTCCAAGTTTCCAAAGTGTCCACTGATTTGAAGCAGAGAGCACACAGTGCAGGTGTGAGGACACACGCAGGTCCCTGGGCTGTGTCCTCTGATGGGGGGAGGCGTCTGGGTCTTCATCCAGCTCATCTGAATAACTTAAACTGTTTGAACTGATGATCGTGGAAACTGCAACATGACACCTTCTGACCAGTACTGGGCAGTAACTGAGTACTATCAAAGGAATCCTTTGTATGCAACAGTGTAAATGGACACTACACCTGACACGCCTCCATGATCACTTATGACAGGTTAATAGGTTTTAGCCTTGATGCTGCAGAGCCATCAGCACCACTGATATGTTGGAATCTGCACATATATGTTTAGAGAAAACACATTTTACACACAGTTGTTGTTTTTTTAAAGTCATTAAAGACGTGCTGTAGCCTCGTCCCAGAGAAACACGAGTGCGTGCAGGCTTCTGACCACACCCCTACAGCCCAGGATTCCTCACATACAGCTCACCTGGTTTTTAATTCCATCGTCTCCTGAGAGGTCCGTGGTATTCAGCTGGAAAACCATGAACTGGAAAATCCTGCCATTGGTCCCGACTGACTGCACGGTCACAGGACGGTCTAAGAGTCGCTGTGGACGAGTCTGACACACATGAAGAGGGATAATTAAGAAACACAACACTGCTCAAACTGAGGTACAGTGTTGCTGTTCGTTTGCACGCATGCTTACCCCGTAGAGCTTGTGTGCACGGGCCAGCGCGTTTCCAAAGGTAAACATGATCATCTTGGTTCTAAACTGCTCTGGGCGGAGCTTACAACGAGGATCAGCTGACTCCAGGAAGTACAGCGTGTGGGCGTGAGGGTAAGGGTAGTCATCTCTGAAACCTGAGTGGACGTGACAGACTTCTGTCACTGAGCGTGAGGAGCAGACACAAGCACACCTGGACCCTGACCTGCGTTACAGAAAGGACGACAGCTGGCTAACCTCTCACCTGTGTGGTTTACCTCCTCTTTGTACACGTGCACTTTCTGGAGGTCGATAGTCGGGGAGACGGGATAGAAGGCGTCCAGGACGTGATCCGCTGTGTCGGCCACCTCCTGTTTACCAGACATCTCTGGGAGAGGATCCGTGCTGTTCAGCAGTAAACCGTTCTGACCTCTTATCTGGAGGAGATCCTCACCTGACACGCAAACACGTTGGATCGTATTAGTCACGACTCGCAGTCAAAGCGATCCTGCTGAGCACGAGGGTACGATACCTCTTTTCCACGTGGTTGCCAGCGAGTAGTTCTCTGCAAGCATCCTCCTCCCGAGGGCCGGGTGGCTGCACTGCAGCGTCGCACACAGGTGCAGCAGGTTGAGCAGCAGAGTGTTGCTGAGGAACAAGCAACAAAGGGACAGTTAGTTTATACCGTTCTGTTTCACATTTAAATAAAAGAAATAATATGAGCATTATCATGACTCCGCCTATCATTACTGCTGCTGTGTGGAACGTCTGGAAACAGTCTCTGATGAACGTTAAGCTCATGAAGGGACAGGTCACTGCGTTCATGCGTTAACTCCACTGCACCAAAGCATAGATACGAGCTGTAATGCAGCTCTAATGTTCAGTCCAGTGGTTCTTAAGCTTGTTGGAGGAGCGAGCCCCACCAGTTTCATATGCGCATTCACTGAAGCCCTCTTTAGTGAAAAATAAAATGTGATTTTTTTCAAATTCAAGACATAGATATGTTTTTTTACTGGTGCACAAAATGAGCTGTGCATGTCATGGTGGAGGCTCTGCCGAACCCCTGAGACCGACTCACCGAACCCCTAGGGTTAGACTGAACCCAGGTTAAGAACCACTGGTTCAGTCTTTGTTATGTGGTGTGCCGCAGACAAAAGCCTGATCCTTTGACTCTGTGGCTTGTTTGGAGCAGCTGTCAGCATGTTTGCTTCTCATTCATAAACTCTCTGCATGCGCCGTCACAGAAGGTTTGTGTTGGTGTCTGTCGGGGACCAGCTTGTTTTCTGAACACACAGAGGCAGCCCCTCGTTTCCAAACAACCCCTCAGGTTGTTTTGGCTGGTCCCACGGTGGTGCCATGGGGACAAAACCATCAACTAAAGCAATGAAAAAATATTGCAGTAAACAGTACACGTGTCACAGCCCTAAACAGACTGTATTCAAATGATGTCAGATCTTCCTTACAAACAGTGGTGAATCATGGGTTTGCAAACACACATCCACATGTGTAGAAGCAGTTATTCCTGTTATCAGAATACTTTATGAATCCCTGAGGAAAGGTTGCATCGAGTCGAGTGTGTCTGTGGAAGTCCACACTGCAGGGACTGATTCTTATAGAGCGCTTTTCTATAACCACATCCCAATCACACCCGAGCACTTTGTCTATACTAACTACATCCACACACATTCATACTCTGATGGACGCATCGGAGAGCATCCATGGGGTCCAAGGACACTGTAGACTGGAGGAGCCAGGGATCGAACCACCAGCTTTCGGTCAGTAGTGACCTGCTCTGCCTCCTGAACTACAGCCACCCCACATGTGTAAGTATAGATGTCACCCAACCTGTATTTCTCTTTACGCGGTCGATCCTCTGTCGTGTCCCAGAAGCGTGCGTGTTTGATGGCATTCTGCACACGCTCATCCTGATCTGGGATCTGGTTTTCAGGGTTCTCTGCGAGGGAGAGGAGCTGTGCAGGGAGACCTGGGATCACCTGGGTTTTGGTCAGCCAGGCAGCCTGACGCACACCTGAGACCGACAGGCAAAAGTTTATATAAATAAAAGTGAAGATTTCAGATAAAAGCTTTTTAAAATGAATCAAATCTGCGTGATCACGTGGGTCTACGTTTAGCTACAAAGACTTTCAAAATAAACCTCTCTCAGAGTAAAGCTCCTTTTGCGCCTGTTTATTAAAGTCTTGATTATGTTGCACATAAACAAGCATCATATGAGTGATTTCTGATGAGGCCTGTCAGTCAGCCGAGCGTCCCTTGCACTCCCGTGGACTAATAATGCTCATGTGTGTCTAATGAACCCCGGGCAGCGGCGTGCTCAGCGTGACACAGCCGTTACCTTCCAGCGCGCTGGTCCTCTGGTTGAACATATAACACGGCTTGTCCTTGTACAGCCGCATCTCGTGGGCAGGGGGAGACTTGTAATATCGCGGGTCCTTGTAGTCCCTCTCCCAGTGCTGGGGAGCAGGTTTCGCCAGCCCCGGGACATAGTGCATCCTCTCTCCGTATGTGACCATCTCCAGTCCTGGGATTTCGACCCTCTCCCTAGGTTTCCGCGGAGGGGGGACCTTGGCTGTAAGGCAGCGGCCGACAGTGAGGTGTCTCCGGGCCCCTCCATGTGCCGACAACCGCTTCAAATCCGTCAAAAAGGCGGCGTGAGAGAAGAGCGGAGCCGCCGTTTTTAAACGCTGAGCCGTTTCAGGAAACATTTCTCCTCCCGCTGTTCTTCTCGTTGAGCCTTTAACAACAAACTCCGACCTGAATCACTGCTTGTCTGTAACCGTGCTGTGGGACAGCGCCATGACACTTCTTCTTCTTCTTCTTCTTTTAATTTGTGTTGAGCTGTAAGCGGGGGAGCATAGCGCCGCCTGCTGTTACCTGTTTATAATCTTAATCCCGCATTTTGGAGATTATGAAGCCGTTATTTTAAAACAGCATTGTGATTTCTGTATATGTTGAAACAGGCCGTTCCTGTATCTGATGGCCGCTGACTTCTTCTCTGACTGTTTGGCAGTAAAAGTGCAAAGTCAGCTACTCGTGACAGGATAAAGAGACTGGCGAAAAGACGGATGCAGTTCGGTACCATAGTAGATGACGTGCTCCACCACCTGAGCCAGCCCGTCACGTCTTTCTCAGCTTGGTTACTACAATACTTGAGAGGAGCTTCCATGTTATGGAGAGGCAGGTAATTAGCCGGGAGTTTAAGGGTGTTGTCCCATTGTAGGGATTGTTTGCATCAGTTTTATTTATACAGCACCAAATCACAACAACAGTCGCCTCAAGGCGCTTTGTTTTATAAGGCAGACCCTATACATACAGAGAGTAACCCAACAATCATATGAGCAATGACTTTGGCGACAGTGGGAAGCAGTAGCGGTTTTAGATACGGGCGGCATCGTAGTGGGGGGCGGATCACGGCCAGCGCATAGTGGGAATGTCACAGGCACCGATCGGTTTTCTATCGGCCGTTTGCTGGGAGTAAGGGCGCCCTCCGCCTGCGAGCTGCGCCTGCTGCTGGCGGGGCGGCGGGGAGTCTCTGGCTGGAGCAGCGTCTAATAACCAACTCGCAAAATAAAACAAAATAAAAACAAAGCAACAAACACGAGAACACCAGACATCATGACACAGACTTATAATTCGCACCGATGTTTTTTCGAAATTCTGTACGCGAAAAGTGAGCGCGAGAGCCCTCGGTGCGCCTGCGCGCTGCTGAAGTCAACGACGAGGCTCCAGCTACAGCAGTGCAAGTAAACAAACAATAAATATACACTTTAGGACTCGGGGTCTGTGACACAGGACCCACACATACACGGGTTCTGCTTAGTGTCTTTTTATTTTGGAAATAATCTGCGGTTTTTTGGCAGCCGCCTCGGACGCAGCCACTCCCTCTCTCTGCCAGCATCATCTGCTCCATCTCACTGTGGGCACACAAAAAGACATCTCCCTCATTAACACTGTCCCCTACACCTGTTGCCTCCCCGCCTCCGTGCCGCCCAGGGAGCTCAGTGTGTCACCCCTCCTCTGCAGCAGGCCAGCAAACCACGCCCCTGCCACAGCTTCCCCACCGCCCCACCGAGGCCGGGGACCAGGGATAAAGGGATCAATAACAATTTAAAATTTATAATTTACAGTTTGATGATTTAAAGTCACACACACAACCCGTCGGAAGGGGAGGGGGGCCGGCTGCTTCCAAATAGAGCACATTTCATTCATAATGATGTAAATTATGTATTCATGATTTGAATCCTGGGTTGTGCGAAATCCCAGAAATACACCTTAGACAAAGTGAATCTGTGAACTAAGGTGTAGGTGTGTTAGGTTATGTTGTGGTGATCCTCGAGTTGGGGGATTTGTGTTCATACTGGAGTGCAAAATTAAAACCAATGGAAGATGGACAAGACAAGTTCAAAGCCATCAGGTGCTCAGCTTAGAAAAAAGATAAAAGAAGAGGAGGAGAAACAAAAGATGTGTGATTGGATCATGGCAGGTCATCCTGAACCAATCAGAATCAGAATACTTTATTAATCCCTAAGGAAATGATGTGGGTTACAGTCGCTCCAAGAAGAAATGGTAAACATAGCAACAGTAACAGACTAAACTCCAAACATTATGTTACAGATTTTAATATAATATTAATTAGTCGTTGTCAATTGTTGATTTGTCCTGTTCTCCTTGTATGATGAATTATGATGGCTGTTTGGTAGCTGTTTGCATACAATGCATACTCTCTCTCTTCATATGGGGGGGGGGGGGGGGGGGGGGGCAGAGGGAGTGTTCGCCCGGGGCCCCAAACAGGCAAAGACCGCCACTGGTGGGAAGGAAAACTCCTTTTTAACAGGAAGAAACCTCTGGCAGGACCAGGCTCAGGGAGGGGCGGGGCCATGTTAGCTAGCTCTGAGTACCTGCTGTTAGCAGCACCCATATTTGTGCAGCCAGCTGATCACTGAGGGCCATTGGCCTCTTCAGCCAGTAGGCACAGATAATGTCAGGTCTTGGCACCGTCCAACTCCTCATTCTGAAGACACATTATTAGATGTCTGCCTTTGAGATGTTGACTGGGTCTTGCTCTGTGAGATTGTCGTGGTCTTCGGTTCACCGGCTACCTTATGTGACGCTGCTTTCTCCACGATGTTCTTTCAGTATTGCTCAATTTCAGCTGGGTCTGTCTTTGTGCTATTTCCCCTCACAGCATGGAGCTCTGGAGAACAAGCCACTTTTTTCTGAACCTCTTCTTTCCTACTAGATCTCTTCAGTGTACTGGGCCGAGCTGTGAGCCATCTTGTAGTGCTTCTTTTTCACCCAGGATATGTTTCTCATGGTGTCTATCTGCACCGCTGTTCACTGACTTCACTGATTTTGGCTTCCTGCCTTCTCCTCTGTGTGGAGCTTACTCTTTACAGTCTTAAACCCAAGTGCTTTTAGTATTACTGTGGCATTTGCATATATGACCTCATTGTTTTTAGTGATACTGGCAGTGGGGATCATGTGTAGAGCACATCTGCAACCATCCTCTGACGAGACGTTTTCAGTGAGCCAGTGGAGTCGTGTGTTTGGTCGGTGGGTACTGTGATTGCAGCCGGTCCCCAGCTCTCTGTAAACGGCCATTGATCAGTGGTTATAATAATTAAGGACCAGTAAACTGAACTCACAGTCCATTCTTAGTAATGGTGCTAGTTTTGACCAGTATCCAGATGTACTGTTTAAAGGCTTCAGTCAGACTCAGGAGGTCACATGTATGGATGAGGACATGTGACCTCCACTGAAAACCCAGCAGAACCAACTCTCTGGGAGGTCCTTGTGAGTTTACACGACTCAGTAATGCACTACAACATTGTTATTGTTAATTGTGATTCATTACCCTGTTAATCACTGAGCTGAGCTAAAGTAAATCAATAATAAAAGATAAATAATATAAATATTAGAATAAAACCCCAGAGAGTAAATTTGACACCCCTACCGGTTAGGAAGGAACAAGCCCCGCCTTCCCCTGCTCCGTACCGTTGTTGTGCCAAAACCTGATTTCCAATGTTTCCCTGTGTGTTTTATGTGTAACATCATTACGTATGTTGCTAAATAGACTTTGGTGAACAGGTATTACAAAGGGGTTATATATAAAATTAAAAAATTACCTGTTTCTCAAGTATCTTTGTAACTGTGTTATTGTACTTACATTATAATCAGCCAGCTCCCTTTTGTCCACTTAAAATATGTTTACAGAACTATTTTTGCATTTGTTGCACAGGACCAGATTGTTGCTGGAAAATAACTATAAACCTGAGAAACTGAGCAGATATCCATACCGGAGATCTGCATGGACCTTGGAGAAACGGACCTGATTTGTTGTGAACACTTTGGAACCATCGTGATCTGCACGGGCGCGGAGGAAGCGGACAATATCCTCTCTGAGAGTTGAACATTAGACGCGCGCTGGCTTTTTTTTGTGGGATCGTGCGACCTGACGAGGAAGATGGCGAGCCGTTCCCTTTGAACCGAACCACAGCCATTCCGAGTTGGCCCAGAAGGGCAGGTTGCTCTTCTCTCACGAAGAATTGCAGCAGAGCGGTTGGACAAAATCACTGAACACTGACTATTAAGCCGGCAAGACTGACATATCTGAGCTCAGATAGGATTCTGGTTACTATTAGTATTGCTGTTGTTGTATCTTATTTAATGTTTCATTCCTGTTTATGAAGTGCTGTTTAATTGTTGCTATATAATTCAGTACAATTCAAAGCAACTTTACCTGTGGCTCCACTCATTCTTCTGCACGCCACTCACCATGACCCTCCTGCGAGTCGAGCTATTGGCCCATTCTCTCCATCCCACTTTAACTTCCCCTACCCTGTCCTGTACTTGGCTACTCTTGCCTGGATGGTTGAGCAGTACATATGATAATACAGATAAACCTGGACGATATTCCAAACTGTCATCATCTCTGTCAGCCGGGATCAGGAACACCGTTACATTACTGTTATTTTAGGCCCTGTGCTATGATCTTACTAAAGCTATGTTTAAACAAGCTCTCTCTAATTTTTTTCCAAAATAATATCTAAAACTGTACACTGAGCACACAAGACCATTTTTTTATTTGTTGCATTTATTTAGCAGCATGACAGTGAAGAGAACAGAAGAAAGCTGGGACAAAGAGGAGCAGCGAGCAGCTCAGGGCCTCTGCATCATTAACCTTTCAGGATGTAGATCACAACAGTGACCTAAACCAGTGCCCCATGTTCATCTAGCCCTCTCTATGTGCAGACAATAATACTGAGGAATACTATCATGTTCCCGTCCATCCACTCAAGGAGTCGACATAATCTGGTGTTGGTTATGCAGCCTCAGAGCAAACTATTGGAGAGTTAATAAGGGAATTATTTACTGTTTTAATGTCTCGAGTTGTTTTAAAAACACCTTTGTCATGTTTTCATTATTTTAAGCAAATCATGATGAAAATAATTAGCAAAATCATGGATCCTGGTGTTAATTTAAAGAGCAAAGCTTCAGCAAATCAGACACCACAAATAAACAAATTTACTGCAAATGAGTGAGCCCCAGTATAAACTGATTGTTCCTTGCAGTGGGTATTTAGTCAAATGTGTGTGTGCATGCGTGTTAATTGCGGACTAAATAATGCAGAGCTTAAATTTAAAAGAAGACAGAATAAAAGAGGCTACATCTTAAAACTGAATAATACAAACAAAGCAATGCTGAGAGGAGATATGGGTGTCCGTCTGATCTCATTCTGTCTTGTGTTTTACAGCCAGCGAGGCCAGGCTCAGGAGCAGGATGGTAGTTTTTCCCAGAAGCACCCAGAACCACAGCTGACCCTTCAGACCTGCATGGACACAGATGAATGTACACTGGGTTACATAAAATCCCTCAGAAGCTAAAGAGCGCACGCAGAGACGAGCCGCATTTAGAGGGGAGCGATAGATTAGCATGTATAGCACACAGACATGAAGGAAACATTTGACTTTCTCCTCATCTCTCAGTCTGAGTGTGTTTTCCTGTGCAGGGGTTGGAATGGATAGTGAAGTGTGAACCCCCAGGGAGGGAGAGGGGGAAAAGCCAACATATACTGGGAGAGAAGTCTGAGCCTCTGCACTGCTCTTTGGAAACTGTAAAAAACTGAAAGACTGAAAAAATCAGCACTAAAAATAAAGAAACAGCAGCTACTGTGGAAATCCTGCTCTGTGTGAGACTTCCAATCACACGTTATAACATATTAGTCCTGACTCTGATGAGCACAATCAGTGACATCAAACTGATAACGTGCTTGTGAGCGCTCACCTGCTGCATTGTGGGTCTGCTGGGTGCAGTTACACTTTGGGCTGCTGATGGTCAAGGAAGGTGGTTTTCCTGTGAAGTTATCTGGACAGAGGAGTGTTAATCAGACCAGGAATAAGTCATGATAGCCTAAAAACAGTAATACACACTGTTCACATGTTCCAAACTGGGTTTTCTGGAAAGCTGGAATGTGAATGCACTTTCCTGGAAAACACTTTGGATTAACCTCTGTTGTTCTAAATGGGATCAATAAATAAATTCACTTTACAGTTCACACAAAAGTGTTATTACAGTCTGCCTTTTTCAATGATCATTTAATAAAATATTAATATTAATATAACATGCTTCAGTGGGCTGATCACTTTTTGGCACAACATGTGCTCAGACACAGAGAGAGACGGATGTGCACGGGACCAGCTTGTTGCTGGAAAATAACTATAAACTTGAGAAACTGAGCAGATATCCATACCGGAGATCTGCATGGACCTTGGAGAAACGGACCTGATTTGTTGTGAACACTTTGGACTTTGGAACCATCGTGATCTGCACGGGCGCGGAGGAAGCGGACAATATCCTCTCTGAGAGTTGAACATTAGAAGCGTGCTGGCTTTTTTTGTGGGATCGTGAGACCTGACGAGGAAGATGGCGAGCCGTTCCCTTTGAACCGAACCACAGCCATTCCGAGTTGGCCCAGAAGGGCAGGTTGCTCTTCTCTCACGAAGAATTGCAACAGAGCGGTTGGACAAAATCACACCCATCACAGACTTTTGACCTTTTGGATTTGACTTGACTGAACACTGACTATAAAGCCGGCAAGACTTATAGGGTTACCGGGGCCCCGCCCTGGAGCCAGGCCCAGGGAGGGTGCCCAAGGGCGAGTGTCTGGTGGCCGGGCCTTAGTCCATGGGGCCTGGCCGGGCACAGCCCGAAAAGAGGACATGGGCCCACACTCCTGCAGGCCCACCCACCCACAGAAGGCGCATTGGGTGCATTGGGTGCCGGACGGCGGCCAGGAGCGGAGGCCCTGGCGGACTGATCCCTGGCTACCAAGACTGGCAATAGGGACATGGAATGTCACCTCTCTGGTGGGGAAGGAGCCTGAGTTAGTGCGTGAGGTTGAGAGGTACCGGCTAGATATAGTCGGGCTCACCTCTACGCATGGCTTGGGCTCTGGAACCAGTCTCCTGGAGAGGGAATGGACTCTATCTCAGTCTGTAGTTGCCCCTGGTGAGAGGCGGCGGGCTGGGGTGGGTATTCTAATATCCCTTCGGCTTGCTGCCGGTACGTTGGGGTTCTTCCCGGTGGATGAGAGGGTTTGTTCCCTGCACCTTAGGGTCGGGGAACAGGTCCCAACTGTCATCTGCCAAGTGGCAGTTCAGAGTACCCAGCCTTCTTAAAGACCCTGGGGGGGGGGGGGTGGTGCTGGAAGGTGCTCCACCTGGAGCCTCTGTTGTCCTGCTGGGAGACTTCAATGCTCACGTGGGTAACAACAGCGAGACCTGGAGGGGCGTGATTGGAAGGAACAACCTTCCTGATCTGAACCCGAGCGGTGTTTTGTTGTTGGACTTCTGTGCTAATCACAGTTTGGCCATAACAAACACCTTGTTCGAACATAAGAGTGTCCATAAGTGCACGTGGCACCAGGACGCGCTAGGCCGCAGGTCGATGATCGATTTTGTAATCGTATCAGCAGACCTGCGACCATATGTTCTGGACACTCGGGTAAAGAGAGGGGCTGAGCTGTCAACTGATCACCACCTGGTGGTGAGTTGGATCAGGTGGCGGGGGAGGACGCTGGACAGACCTGGTGCACCTAAACGCGTAGTGAGGGTGTGCTGGGAACGTCTAGCAGAGGCCCCAGTCCGCGAGATCTTCAACGCACACCTCCGGCAGAGCTTCAACAGCATTCCGAGGGAGACTGGGGACATTGAGTCCGAATGGACCATGTTCAGCATTTCCATTGCCGAAGCTGCTGCATTGCGCTGCGGCCGCAAGGTGGTTGGTGCCTGCCGTGGTGGGCACCAATAAATAAAAGTGTCATCTGGAAAATTCGACAATGAAATACAAGCCAATAAAGATGTGATAATAATAATAATTAGTCCTTACTTGCTATTTGAATACTAAAAGCAGGACTAATGGTATGGGGTGGGTAGGTCTTGCATTGGTATTGTCCAGTGTGTGCCTTTGTAAAAGACTGGACATTCAGGACCAGGGTCACATTGGGTAATGCAGAGGAAATGTTGACAAGAGACTCGTTGTTCTGGAAGATAAAACAGTTACAGCAGTTATGTTAACCTGACAAACATCACAGCCATGTGACAATGTTAGCCTATCATATGAATGCTTCAGACAATGAGGTAAACATAGCCATGTTAGTCAGCAGCTCATGCATCAAATTGCTATGAGTATTAGTATTTTAATACATGATATCAAAGTATAATACAGAGGTGTCCAACGCCAGGCCTGGAGGGCCGGTGTCCTGCAGGTTTCAGATGTGTCCTTGATCCAACACAGCTGATTTAAATGGCTAAATGACCTCCTCAACATGTCCTGAAGTTCTCCAGAGGCCTGGGAATGAAGTCATGTGATTCAGGTGTGCTGACCCAGGGTCAGATCTAAACCTGCAGGACACCGGGCCTCGAGGCCTGGAGTTGGACACCCCTAGTATAATACTAAATGTATACTAATATCTGAGACTTGTATACCTTCCACAGCTGTGCAACGTGGCTGTTTTTTAAACATATGAAAGTACAGTTCAGCCTGAAGGCTTCTCCAGGTGAGATCACCATGTCTCCAGAGGTATTCACTCCAGCTTGGTCGCAATCATCTACGAACAGAAAGACTGATTTTAAAAACCTACACCCAATTTTTTACATCCATGTTTAACTTTTACTCGTGTTTCATTTGTTCAGTACGTATTTGTCCTGCCAGTGAGCTTTCAGTTCCTCTGCTCTCAGAAGCAGGCTCCATATCTGTCCCAACAACTGCAGTTTACATGAAGGTACGACCCGAGGCCGACTATTGGACGAGCAGTAAAACACTGAAGCAGCAACACTCACAGTAAGAGAGAGAGAGTGTGTGTGTGTGTGTGTGTGTGTGTGTGTGTGTGTGTGTGTGTGTGTGTGCGTGTGTGTATGTGTGTGTGTATGTGTGTGTGTGTGTGTGTGTGTGTATGTGTGTGCGTGTGTGTGTGTGTGTGTGTATGTGTGTGTGTATGTGTGTGTGTGAATCAGCTTTGTCTGGGACATTTGTTTCACTGATAACTCTCAGAGATCAGATGAGTGTCGCCTCTTTTCTAAATGCAATCAGTTGTTGGTTCTGTGACTCAGGCTCCTGTAAAGGACAAACTACAAGAGTGCAGCTTTTATAACACTGTCAGTGTACAATAGAAGAAGAAGAAAGTACACCGTCTGTCAGTTTTGTGGTTTTACAGGACGTAATAAAAATGTCACAGATTACACACTGAGTCGGGATTTTGCACAAAAACTAAAACACGATGTCACAAAGGAGTATTAGTGCCAATCACTTTAAAATAGCTTTATTTTTCAGTTTAATTTTTTAAAATAATAATAAAGTATTTGTCAGCTTCAGACTTTCAGAAACTCATAATACTGTAGCCACGCCCAGTGTCTCTGACCAAAGCCAGTCTGAGTTAGTAACTACAATGACATGGATACAGACTTAAACGAGTTGTAATTAAAATGTCTGTTATCATCATTGACTTTTGTGAAGTTGTCATTTAGCGGCTCACCTTCAGCTTCAGTCCAGCACAGCAAACTCACCACCAGAACCAACAGCTCTGCCTTCATCCTGCCTGTGTGTCCGTCACCTCACTGCCAGCATCTGGACACCTCTAGTTTCAGTGCTGGCTATATTTCACAGGAAATACGTGCGTATAAGGACTGGGAGATACAATCGGCTGACGTGAGTCCTCAAGCAGAAGGAGGCTGCGGTAGCCAGAGCAGGAACACTGATAACAGCACATAACAGCATCATTCGACCGTCTTTAATCTTCATACTTTGTTCAGAAGAAAAATCCCCACATGTGCTGTCGAGCACAAATACGGGATATTTGGTCGTTTCTGTGTTGACACCAACCGGACAAGGTCTCACTTGGAGATAACATCTGCCTGTCATCAGGAGCAACTGCTGAAATCTGCTTCTCACCTACAAAAACATCAAAAGAGCGTAGAGAAAGAAAGGAAGTACTCTGTAGCTAAAACTGGAGGCCTCTCACTGCTCAGTCACCGCACTTTGACCCTCATCAATATTGGATTTGTTTCCCTTCACTTTGTTGTCCACTGTCAAAGGAAAATTGTACATAGTGTGATCAGCTGCATGAATGTGTTTTATTGATCACTAAGCACTCCACATGTCTACATGACTTTTCACATAAACTCTTGTGTGATAAACTTATTTAGCAACTAACAGCTTCCTCTTTCCTGAGAACGTACACGTGTAGAGAAGGGGAACCTCAGCTCTGAGTTCTTGGAATAACTTCGTTACCTTTGTACACACACAAGCTTGTATAAATAAAGAACGCAGACAGTGACAGAGCGCCAGTCCGTGAGTGCCTCCTGCGAGGACGAGCGCTCTGGGACCGCCCTCGCGAGTAAAGACAACTGCAGTGTTTGTGTTTTCTAACTCAGGTGTCTCAGCTGAAGAACTGTGGGGCGATTCTTAGAAATCCCCTGTCGTCCACTAAACATTAAAATAGCTCCATAAAATATATTAATTAATTAATAGTATTAAATATATCAATTATATGTTTGCATATAATTGAATGACAGCTAAGCCAGAGTTTAATCAAAGATTTGTATCAGTGATGCTAAAAGAAAAACCCAGACTGTGTGTGACAATGCAGCTTGGACACAAAGCAGCCAAGAAACGACAACATCTCTGCTGTGCAAGTGTTTCTGATGGTTACCACGAGTGCCCCCACCAACCCCACTGACCCCTGCATCAACATTTAACCTAGCATGCTTTGAGTTTGCTGCTGCAAAGCTGATTGAAACCAAACCTGTTGCCTTCAGCTTTTTAATACATGTTGGTGGTTAAAGGCAGGCGGGCAGCGTGAACAGTTTGTGGATGCCATAACTCCATAGGAGCTTCAAACTGATACCATAGGTCTATCTATAAAAGTCTGAATCTTAGCAGACCTAAAGGTTAAAGGTCAGAGGTTCTGAAATCCTTGTGAATCGATAGCTCGAGAACAAGGCCATCTAGGAGCTTCAAATGACAAGAACCTGGCCTCAGAATGGGCCATTAGCCCCTCCCACCACCACCACCACAGAAATATACTGATTCCTTCTTTTCTTTTTTACCACCAGCAGCCTTAAATACATGCTGATCTTTTGTCAAATGCAGTTACCAACGTAAGTTTACAAATTCATATCTGTTGCATGGCCTAACTAACACCAAATGTTAGTTTTGTTTTTTAAATGGTTAGTGTTCAGAATAAATTGTGTGCACCCCCCCCCCCCCCCCACTCTCATTGGTCCTCTAGTCACATGACTAAGTAAGTTGTACCTTGAAGTACCAGAGTAAATACTTCATGAACCTTTCTTTCCTCATGTTTCAGAAGGGTTTAACATGCCATGACGTTGCCCTAATTTGTAGTATAAACTGATATGTTTCCACCCTGTTACTGTCCAAAGGTGGACACACAGTAGCAGCCACATTTGTCACTGATGTGATGATGTCATTGATCCAAAGCATGCATCTCTCAGTGCATTTGTATAATATCCATATTTCATTACGTAAGAAGTCACTTAGATGAGTGATTACACATTTACTATTAAAGCTGCAGACAGATGAATCCTTTCTGGAACCTTCCAGTCTCTCAGCTTTTTGTCACAACACGTTATTTGCAGGTTGACTTTCCAGCTGTTTACTTACATTCAGACAACTATTTGTATTGCAAATATTCTACAATTGCATGTTTACGTATGCAAATGTAGCATTAGCCTATTAACTTTGTGCTAATTTGCTTAAATATTTAGAAACATCTGGATTTTTTTAAATGTTATTCTATAAATTAATGAAAAAATGGTTATTAAATGTTATACGAAGAGGAATAAAGCTGCAGTTTGGTTCATGTAAGAATCACTGAGGGGACGATTCCACAGGAAAGTTGTGGGCAGAGGTTTTCATCGTGGACATGAATGTCATAGAAACTTTTAATGATTGCTTTGAACTGATGTACAGCGTACAATTTAAAAAGCATGTGTTAGGTGCACAAGTTTGAATTTATTTTGGATTTTCTACACAGGCTCATATGGATACAGCCACACTAATATATGGTTAAATGTCCCTTAGCATGTTGCACCTCAGCCAAATGCTTTGGTAGCCATCAGCGAGCTCCTGGTATATTTCTGGTTGGATGTTTGAGCACTGTTCTTGTTACCGTGTTAGATCACATGACTGTGCCAAAGGCGTAATTGTTGATTTGATGAAAAATTCGATTCCATGCACTTTGTGAAGTGTAATGGTACAGCCTCAGGGTCGATGCTAACAGCATGCTTGACAGTTGTGTTCTTATGTGTGGAGAAGTCATCTTTTGTCATCATGGCCAACTAGCTCAACATTTGATTAGAAACTGTCTCCAGAAGGCGTTCGGCGTGTTCATGTGGGCACAAATTTCAGTCAAGCTTGAAAGTGTTGGAGCAGGGACAGCCTCCAAGAGACCTTCCCAAAGTATTTACATCTACAGTTTTCCTTCATTGAGTGCTTGAACCTTCTGATTGTTCAGCGAGTTCAGTTGTAGCCAATCATGATCACTGCTGTCAAATCAAAAGAGACCTCAGCACCACTCATTCAAAGATTTAGGGCAGTGTATAATGTATAGCATATACACTGGACCCTGTGTGGATTAGAGAACAAAATCAATCCAAATTTGTCAGTCGGGTTCTTGTTTTTACAATCATTATAATAACATAGCGTCATATTGATGCCTGTGATGATTTCTATCAACAACAGGTTGAAACAAACTAAACAAAAACCAGCTGTGCAAACAATAATAACGTTGTTGTAACCAGGCTGAGGGTTTTATGGAGCACGTGGGTGTATGTGAAATGTTTAATTTAAAGAGTGTGGACTGTGTGTTTAATGAGAAGGCTGATTGTTGTGTTTTTGTGCCATTTGTCTTTTTGTCTATATTTTGTCCACATACATTTGAGAAAAATATGCTGAACTGCACACAAAAACTTTCATACAGCTTTGCATAAAACACGGACGGTGAGAGTGTCAGAAAGTAGTGGTGAAAGTTAATATTTAAACTTTTCTGCACAAACTGAAGTGTGCGTGGCCCCCTCTCACGTACAGGCGCAGACACGCACAAGAAGCGTTGCTGTGGGTATTCTTCAAAGGGCCCTGCGCTGGTTCCCTTCGTTTACTGCGTAGCTCTCGTCTACATCCACGCAAATTGCGTTCAGGTTCACTGGCGAGCCTTTTCAGCTGGTTAGCCAAACATCCATAGAAAAGAGATGAGCAGGAAAGCGAGACGAAGAAAACGCGAACAGTTTATAACAAGTTAGAAAAACAGAGACCCAAGGTCAGCGTAGAAACATCGAGAGCGGGTACGTACGTGAGCTCTGTCTGTAAACGAGCTAACCGTGTTTGTGTATGAGCACAAATTCGGCGTTAGCCAACATTGGCTATTTAGCTGGCTGCTTATCATGCTAGCCAGCGTTAGCTTCTGACAGGCAGTGCTTAGCTGCGCTAGCCGAATCCTTTAAGTATTCACTGTCGTGTGATTACAGTGGGAGTCATTTTATATGGCTTTGTTCCGTTTACTGTAGCACTGTCTGCAGTTAGCCACTTTAAATTTGTTTCAATGAAGCTGACATTGTCAAGCTGCAGTCTATGGGCCAACCACACACAAACTAATGTGGCCTAAATCTAACTTCCTGCGCTACCTAGCTTGATTGAGAGTTGACGAACAGTAACACCATAATAATTCCCAGCTCTGGCTAGCAGCTAACGTCGTGTAATAAATGCAGGTGTTTAGTTATCAGACTACACAGTGGCTTCTCCCCGTCCTGAGACGTGCTACAGTCCGATCAGCTAACCGTTAGCAGAGCTTCTCAGGTCAGCCTAAAGCTTTCTGTCTGTAGCTGTAAAACGTTGACAGCCCGCGGAACCAGTGAACAAAGCTATGGTTTGCACTCCTTTAGCTTAGCTTTGAAGTATGTACTATTACAGAGACTCAGAAATGAGTAAGAACTGTGGAGTGTGGGTGGCGAGACGAGGCCACGGCGATGCATTTAGATATGCTGTGTTTCTCCTACAGACCTCATGAAGAAGTCATTTCTGTCTGCTAGCAGTTGGTTAAAATGAACGGAGTAATGTTTACAGCTGCACGACAGGCGCTCAGTAGGTTTTAATACGAGCTAATTGATACACACATATCTGACCATCAGATGCATTTCAGATATGGTCTGCTATAAGAGCAGGGATGGTAATATACTGTCATACACTGATTGGCTCAGCAGTGTAAGGCCATGATGGCTGAGATGAGGCCAGTAGTATTGTTTTTAAATCACCTCTTGGGAAGTGCACGCAGGAGGTACTTAGTAAGCAGTGCCTCCAAACTGTGGTCAGCTGGCAGAGGAGGATGTTCTTTGTGTTTGCTCAGGCTTCACACAGGCCAGATGTATGTTTTTACTCACTAAAAACCCCAATACAAATGTTGGAACCAGCCTTTAAGTTTTCATTGCTCTTTATTACAAATTGAGAATGTAAATATTCTGAAACCACCATCCAAATACAAACGTGCAGAATCACATCAAGGTCTCTTATTCTGGCGCTGTGAGTCCGATGTAGGGCTGTGTATGTTACTCTGGTCTCATTAACCTGTAACCTTCAGGTCGCTGGTGATACCTAACAACGTTGGAGTTCATCTTTTTGTTCAGAATCAAGTGATCAGGCTTGTTATTCTGTTTTTCATAATCCGCCCACACCTGACGTCACCCACTCAAAGATTAGGTACAAGCTGTTTCTGAGCTTTGGCAGTGTGCATTTCTGTTCATCTTATAGATTGTATTAAAGATTTGTCCTGCATACACCACACAGATGTTCACTCTCCAGAAAAGTCACAAAAACAGCTAAAAATCTGTGTCAGGTTTGTTGTAAGTGTGGTTTCAGTGCAGATAAAAGTTCAGCACTTAAGATCAGGACGCATGTGTAGATTTCAGGGCTTCATAGATATTTGTTGCATGCTTTGACTGCTTTATTCATTTTCTCAAGCTTATCCAGTTCAGAGTTGTTTGTGGAGTGGAGCCTGTCCCAGAGAGGGGCACACCTGGACAGGGTGCCCCTCTCTGGCAGGGCTGACACAGACGGCCATTTGCACTCCTCATCTTTGGGCAATGTAAAAGTTAACGTAACCCTGCTGACCGCATGTCTTTGGACTGCTCGAAGTCACATTCAAACTCCATCCAGAAAGGAGCTGGTCTGTGTTGTGTAATATGCATTATGGATGCATGTTTTCCAGCATGGATGTTGGTATTCCTTCTGGAAGCCTTAATGAAGCTGTAATTTTGTGTAGTTGAGGTTATTTATTTATTTGTCGTTTTTCCCTGTGAGCTGCTCAACCTGACCAAGAGCTCTGTGTGAGGCTACAGAAGCTCTGCTGTTGCAGGGGATCGTAACAGAGCGACGTTTATAACAGAGTCTAATGTGACGAGCCTTTTTGTTAAGTAGCCCGAGTCCCTCATTTGGAGAACTAAACGTGGTTAAAATAAATCAGTTCATTTTGTCAGAGCCGGTGGCAGCTGCAGGACGTGCTTCGGTAAATGTTATTCTTGTAGATCGGCACTCAGCTGTCACTTTATCAGTGTGGGTGCATGTCGTGTGTTGGGATGGATGCACGTGGAAGTCTGCACGAACAAGCGTTTGTCCCGTCGACGGGCTTCTGCTTCGTCTGTTTCTCGCTCGTCTTGATTGCAGTGCCCACACTTGTTGCTGAAATGAATCATGGGTCTGTGTGTAGTTAAGAGAAACATTTCCAAGCGACAGCAACGGTGCGAGTCGCGTCACGTTAATCCTTGCTGCGCTCAAACTTACTGTGTCGACTGAGGCAGCAGACTCGTGTACAGTCACCAATCGGAGCGCGCCATTCTGGGAAACGCTCTTCTCTTTGCTTCCTCCCGTCCTGCACTGATACTGTGTGATGTCGGGAGCACCGAGCTTCCCTCACCTGAACAAAGTTGGCCTCGTACACATCAGTTACTACAAGGTCTCGGTTTAGGATGGCTGAAACTACGGCCTGTTGCTACTGGTTCAGTTTTATTTCAGAAACATGAAGCACACAAAGCTCATTAGCAGTTTGTCTGGTTATGCTGAGATTAGCTGGTTTTTGTCTTTGTGGTCCAAAGGGAAGTTGCAGAGTGTGCCGTGGTGCACAAACATCAACGCTCATAACATGATGATGTTTGTCCCGTGTCTGCTTTGCTTTCATGACTTTCAGCGTTATCAGCTGTAACAGCATAGAGCTGATGTCTGCTGAGCTTCAGTGTTTTATGTAAACTGTGGTTTCCCTCTAGGTCAACGTTATTGTGTTTCACTAAACTGAATGAAGATACATTTAGATTTCTGACATCATAATAATGCTTATTAAAACTCGGCAGCCTTTACTGAAATGATTTCTCTTCCGATCACGGATCACCCGTTGCTCTGCTTCAGCGGGATACGGCTCAGTGTTTCCTGTTAGCGGCGTCAGAGGAACTCGCTGCTGTCTCCCAGATTTCCTTCCCCTCGTTGGTCCTTCACATCATCACCGTGAAGTGAACCTCACATCAACACTGCACAAGTCTGACTGACAGTTGAGCTTTTATACCAGTGTGAGCGGGAAACGTTATTCTGACGTGCTAAACTTCACCTTTGTTGGTGTTTAGCTTGGCTTCTGACTCGTGAACCCACGTGAACCTCGGCCCATTAAATATCTACAAGTTTGACTTGAAGTCATTCTTACTTCATGCTTGGACCTCAGTAAGCAGGAAGAGAAAAAGGAGCCTGGAATAGAATAACAGGGATGTGAAGGAACGGATGGAGTGAGAGGAAAACTGCAGGAAATGAAGGAATTGGAGTATCCAGGATGGGTGTTCCTATCAGAGGAGCCAAACACCAACCGGGCCTCCTGAAGGCAGATGTGCTCTGGTTTTCTGTTGCCATCCTGTGATGTCTGTGACGCGTTTGAAACTCCAGACTCTTACTCCATGAAACGTTGTTAGATTTAAAAAGGGGCAGTCGGCTGCTCCTCTGCCTTGTAATGGCTGCAGCACAACTATCAGCTGTGGGTTTCTTTCCCGTCTCAAGCCTGAAGCTCTCACAGAGTTTCATGCTGCTTGTTATCTGAGTGGTCCTTTAATGTAATTTGAGTTCAGCGCTCTCAGATTAACCACTCTTCTAATGAGGAAACTCTGGTCCACGTGCTCTATAGTTCACACAGTGAAAATGGCGGCACTGAAATATTTGATATTCATTTTTTTCTGTTTTTTTTCTCCTTAGGTGGTTCAACACGCGGCATTGCTCTCACCCAGGGGTCAAAGCTTCACCTGTTGTGTCACAGGAACAAGCAGCCGGGTTGTCTCTGTGGGACACGTGCACTAAAGCCAGCTAGCTTACGCCTGTGCCACTAAAGTATTACCTGAGTGTCAGATGTGGAAAAACCTCCCGACTCTTCCTGTCTGCTGTCATGTCTGAACCTGAAGCTGGTATAGCTTCCACGTCCACAATAGCATGTTAGCATATGGTTAAATACGGGCCTTTAACCTCATCCTTCCCATTAGCATCTCTGGCCCCTACAAGGGGGTTTACAGTCATTCGTGGTGGTCCCCCTCACCCCTTCATCTTTTCATTTCTCATTCATTCACTCATCCACATCAGCTCCACCGTACCGTCTCTGCTGACTAAAATCAGCTACAACCAAGCTGCCTCCGCTCTGATAGGCTAACTGCTAGGCTTTTGTTTTGGTGGTTATTTTGGTTGTATGGAATCGGCTTAATCGTGGAGAGGCCAGGCTACCACAAACTGATGGACTTTGACAAGCGAGGAGTCGGGGGAGGAGGGGGCGGGGGAGGAGGCGGAGGTGGAGGCAAGGGGGAGACAGAGGATGTGAAGAGGATGTCTGGGGTGACAGGGAGCCGACCGGGGCACGGACGGGGAGCTGGCTCCAACTCTGGGGTTCTGATGGTCGGCCCAAACTTCCGGGTTGGAAAGAAGATTGGCTGTGGGAACTTTGGAGAGCTTCGGCTTGGAAAGAACCTCTACACCAATGAATATGTGGCCATCAAACTGGTAAACATACGTTTCTGCTTGTTAACATTTTAGAACTGTAGCAACACATGTGGTTGGTTTAACAAGGATACATCATAGGATACATACGCACGGTTAAGCTGACGTCTGCCTTGAGCTCAGGGACCGCTGCACAGACGCCATCAGCTTACTGGTCACCTCCTGTTGTTGTTGATCAGTTTGACCAGGTGGGGAACTCTGTGGTTCCAAGCATGTGGAACGCCTCTCGTCCTGATGTCAATCAGTCGATTAAAACATCTGCGCTCAGATTCAAGGTGTCCTGATGAGCTCATTGCTGTGAGGTTAATTCTAGTTTGTCTAAATTAACGTTATTCTCTTTTGTAGGAACCAATTAAGTCACGAGCGCCACAACTCCATCTAGAATATCGCTTCTACAAACAACTGGGAAGTTCAGGTGAGGTCTCTGTGCTTACCCCCCTCCCCATTGGACCCAGTGTCAGCTGAGACGGGCACCAGCCCACGTGCTGGATGAATGCTACGAATGAGCTGCATTACTGACTCTGGAGTTGTTTTAAATAGCTTTTTAGTGTTTAGTCCTGAGCTGTCATGCGTTCTTAGGGCTGGGCAATATGAGGAACATCTCATATCAACGTACGCGATATACAAATGTCATTTTCAGCCGCAGAATTCAGGAGACAAAATAAAACCGTTGACATTAAAAATGTGCTCCTTTGTGCTTATAACATATAAAAATTATAAGATTAAAAAATGTGACGACCTCAAATTACAGAAACCAAAGTGCAGACTGACGTAGAGCAGTCACAGGTTCAATTCAATTCAATTTTATTTATATAGCGCCAAATCACAACAAAAGTCGCCTCAAGGCGCTTCATAGATACAGAGAAAAAAACCTAACAATCATATGACCCCCTATGAGCAGCACTTTGGCGACAGTGGGAAGGAAAAACTCCCTTTTAACAGGAAGAAACCTCCAGCAGAACCAGGCTCAGGGAGGGGCGGGGCCATCTGCTGTGATTGGTTGGGGTGAGAGAAGGAAGACAGGATAAAGACATGCTGTGGAAGAGAGACAGAGGTTAATAACAGATATGATTCAATGCAGAGAGGTCTGTTAACACACAGTGACTGAGAAAGGTGACTGGAAAGGAAAAACTCAATGCATCATGGGAATCCCCGGCAGCCTACGTCTATTGCAGCATAACTAAGGGAGGATTCAGGGTCACCTGGTCCAGCCCTAACTATATGCTTTAGCAAAAAGGAAAGTTTGAAGCCTGATCTTGAAAGTAGAGATAGTGTCTGTCTCCTGAATCCAAACTGGAAGCTGGTTCCACAGAAGAGGGGCCTGAAAACTGAAGGCTCTGCCTCCCATTCTACTTTTAAATACTCGAGGAACAACAAGTAGGCCTGCAGAGCGAGAGCCAAGTGCTCTAATAGGGTGATATGGCACTACAAGGTCATTAAGATAAGATGGGGCCTGATTATTTAAGACCTTGTATGTGAGGAGCAGGATTTTGAATTCTGGATTTAACAGGAAGTCAAAACAGGAGAAATCTGCTCTCTCTTTCTAGTCCCTGTCAGGACTCTTGCTGCAGCATTTTGGATCAGCTGAAGGCTTTTCAGGGAGTTTTTAGGACTTCCTGATAATAATGAATTACAGTCGTCCAGCCTGGAAGTAATAAATGCATGAACTAGTTTTTCAGCGTCACTCTGAGACAGGATATTTCTAACTTTAGAGATGTTGCACAAATGGAAGAAAGCAGTCTTACATATTTGTTTAATATGTGCGTTGAAGGACATGTCCTGGTCAAAAATGACTCTAAGGTTCCTCACAGCGTTACTGGAGGCCAAGGTAATGCCATCCAGAGTAAGAATCTGCTTAGATACCATATTTCTAAGCTTTTCAGGGCCGAGTACAATAACCTCAGTTTGATCTGAATTAAGAAGCAGAAAGTTAGCGGCCATCCAGGTCTTTATGTCTTTAAGACATTCCTGCAGTTTAACTCATTGGTGTGTGTTATCTGGCTTCATGGACAGATAGAGCTGGGTGTCATCTGCATAGCAGTGTAAATGTATGCTATGTCTTCTAATGATGCTGCCTAAGGGAAGCATGTATAATGTAAACAGAATTGGTCCTAGCACTGAACCCTGTGGAACTCCATAATTAACCTCAGTGTGTGAAGAGGACTCTCCATTTACATGCACAAACTGGAGTCTATTAGATAGATATGATACAAACCACTGCAGTGCAGTACCTGTAATACCTACAGCATGTTCTAATCGCTCTAATAGGATATTATGGTCGACAGTATCGAACGCTGCACTGAGGTCTAGCAGGACAAGCACAGAGATGAGTCCACTGTCAGAGGCCATAAGAAGATCATTTGTAACCTTCACTAAAGCTGTTTCTGTGCTGAGCTCTGAAACCTGACTGAAACTCTTCAAATAAACCTCTGCAGATGATCTGTTAGCTGTTTGACAACTACTCTTTCAAGGATGTTTGATATAAAGGAAGGTTGGAGATCGTCCTATAATTAGCTAAGACTGCTGGGTCTAGAGATGCTTTTTGAGTAAAGGTTTAACTACAGCCAGCTTGAAGGCCTGTGGTACATAGCCGATCATTAGAGATAGGTTGATCATATTTAAGATCGAAGAATTAATTAATGGCAGGACTTCTTTGAGCAGTTTTGTAGGAATGGGGTCTAAAAGACACGTTGATGGTTTGGAGGAAGTAATTATTGAAGTTAACTCAGAAAGATCAATTGGAGAAAAAGAGTCTAACTTAACATCAATGGTACTAAGAGTAGCTGTAGATAATATTACATCTGTGGGATGATTACTGGTAATTTTTTCTCTAATGATAAAAATGTTATTTGTGAAGAAGTTCATGAAGTCATTACTGGTTAACGTTAAAGGGATGGTTGGCTCAACAGAGCTCTGACTGTTTGTCAGCCTGGCTACAGAGCTGAAGAGAAACCTGGGGTTGTTCTTATTTTCTTCAATCAGTGATGAATAGTAAGATGTTCTGGCTTTGTGGAGGGCTTTCTTATAAAGCAGCAAACTATTTCTCCAGGCTAAATGAGGATCCCCAAAGAACATACCTGTTCTTTGGGGCGTGGGGAGACGTTGACATGCTGAGTTTAAAACACTTTGTTTTGCAGTGGACGACCTTTCAGCTGGTGGAATAAATTTGTGGTACTGCTGCCTTTTGCAGCAATAGTTTTACGGTTTGTAAAAATGCTGCAGCTTCACTGGTGTGGAACTGGTTTAGCTTTCGTCCGTCAGATACAACCAAACACTATTTTTGGTAGAGCATGCTAGCGGGCCGTCGTTATTACCGTGTTGTTTGGAAAATATGGCGCACTTAAAATCAATCCTTTGATTTTTCTGAAAGTCGACAGAGCCCCTTATAATCCCGTGTGCCTTATGTATGACCTCTGGTTGTGTTTACTGACCTCGAAACGATTTTATGTGCACGGCGCTCGAAAATCTGTCAGATGTTTCAGTACGACTTTGCTAAGCTACGAAGCCGCACCGCTTGATGGATTGTTGGAGCTTTACGGCTATCGTAGGCGGAGCCTCGCGGAGTGATACGTACTGTGCTTCAACATAATGTTACCGTACTGTGTGTGTTTAACCTCTTTAAGTTTTGTGGATATTATACATGGTTATTCTGAGGATATGTCGGCCAGTTTCCACTGGAAACGCCAGCAAGGAATTTGCACTGTTAAAGTTTATATAACTTTAATGCACATAAAAAAACAGCTGCTTGTTTAAGTGGAAATGCATTGATGGTTTTTTTGCACTAATAAAGTTGTGGAGTTGTAAAGTATTTTGTCTCGTGTCAATTATATCGTCAGTTATATCGTTATCACAAATTTTCAAATGTATATGGTGATGAATATTTTTGGTCATATCGCCCTGCTCTAGTTTGCACTATAACTTGAATAGTACAGTTTTCTGGTGCGTGTCAGACCTCCCATGACCAAGCCGTGTCCGTGCTGCAGCGGCCGCCCCTCATTTAGGAATAAGGTCCTCGGTTTGTCTTCACCGGCCATGCTGGGATTCCCCACGCCTGCATCCAAACCGTGAGAAAGTATCGTAAACAGTGGATTTTGCGAAACCACCAAACAAACGATGGCGTCTAATATGAGACAATAGATGTTTCTTCATATCGCACAGCCCTACATGTTATTATCTGTTAAAATGAGGAGTGATCACAGTCCATCAACTATGCTTTGTTCTTCCATTGGACACCCAGAGGGTGTACCCCAGGTGTTTTACTTTGGACCATGTGGTAAATACAATGCTATGGTTCTGGAGCTACTGGGACCCAGCTTAGAAGATCTGTTTGACCTCTGTGACAGGACTTTCTCTCTAAAGACTGTACTTATGATAGCCATACAGCTGGTAAGTCAGTGTTCACATTTGAATGTTCAGACGTTAACCACCGGTAGTTTACCGAGCCGCTGAATCGGTTCTGCTCTCGTCTTGTCCCCTAGATAACTCGCATGGAGTTTGTCCACACCAGAAGCCTGATCTATAGAGATGTGAAACCCGAGAACTTCCTGGTTGGCCGACCGGGTTCCAAGAGGCAGCACACGATCCACATCATCGACTTTGGCCTGGCGAAAGAATACATTGACCCAGAGACCAAGAAGCACATCCCTTACAGAGAACACAAGAGTCTAACTGGCACTGCTAGATACATGAGCATAAATACACATCTAGGGAAAGGTGAGCGTCTTCATCCGGTCATATATTCACACATGGCAGGTGCCCACATATGACAGCAGCTCTTGCATTGTGTGCCCACTGTGCCAGCTGATAATTCACATTAACTTATTTTAACATATGTGATATTTACAGTATTTGCCTCGGTCTTAGTTACACAGGATGCATTCAGACACAGTACTAAGTGCTGGTGAAGGACTGAAATTGCAGCTGGTGCCTCAACACGTGAAACTCTGAAGAGAGGAGCTGAGCGTCACGTGTTCAGCCTGACTTTGTAACGAAGTGATGATGTGGTCAAAGACTGTTATGACACATTTACCATCCTGGGGCTGTCTGTAGCAGACTGTGTCATGTTGTTACGGTCCAGCCATGCCGTCTAAGCCTGGTCTCTCGTGTTGTTTCAGAGCAAAGCCGGCGGGATGACCTGGAAGCTCTGGGCCACATGTTCATGTACTTCCTGCGAGGCAGCTTGCCCTGGCAGGGACTCAAGGTGAGGAGACGGGCAGCTTTCCATCGGTCCAGCCCCTTCTTGTTTTCTTCGCCTGCCTCTCTTGTTGGGACTTGTCTTCAGTCACTCTGCATACAGATGGCTCACTGTGTGTCTCTTCATTAGGCTGACACTCTGAAAGAACGTTATCAGAAGATAGGAGACACAAAACGAGACACCCCAATAGAGGTCCTCTGTGAGAACTTCCCAGGTTTGTATTGACTTGTTAGAAAAGCCTATTTCATGTGTGCGCCTGTGTGGGTTGGGTGGTCTCATACCTGTCTGTGTATGTAACAGAAGAGATGGCCACCTACTTGCGGTATGTGCGTCGGCTTGACTTCTTTGAGAAGCCGGACTACGACTATCTGAGGAAACTCTTCACAGACCTCTTTGACAGAAATGGATACGTCTTTGATTACCAGTACGACTGGACTGGGAAGCCACTGGTTAGTGTGTGTGCGTGTGCATGTGCGTGCGTATGTGTGTGTGTGTCTTGAACGCACGTTGTGGCTTGTTGCAGGCTCAGAGCTAAGGTTGGCCCAGTACATGAGCCAACCTTAGCTCATGTACTGATTGATGGGCTGTGTTTACAGGAACTGAAACTGCATCAGTTTAGATCCTGTCGTCCGCACAGACGCAGTTCCTCATGTATTCTTCGTTATGCAGCATTTTATATGAACGGCTGGAGCGAGGGTGCCAGAAATCACAAACCAAAGGGTACCCTTACAGTCTGTCACCAAGGGTCAGGCCACAGGTTCTGATGGCCCTGAACATGGGTGGTTATTAGAAACAGAACGCACTGCACCATAACAGAAGAGAGGGAGCCATCTTTAACAGGGGACGGACTCCCTCTGCAGGCAGACTACACACCAACGGAGCAGTGGGACCAGCAGCAGTATTTAAGCTGTTTGCAAGTTGGTAGACAGCAGAGCTAACAGTGTGTGGGCTCTGTGGGCAGCAGGAGTGGTTCACATCTTAGTGAAAAGGGTTTAAACTAAGGGGTGACTGTGATTACAGGGCTGTATACGTGCAGGCGGGGCCTCAGATATCACTGGTGATCCAGTTTGAATGCTTGACTAGAGGTGTCTCCAGCCAGGGCACGTGGGAGTGTGATATCCCATAATATGTGTTGGAACAACTGAAAGCCAACAGCAATTTTCAGTGAGGAACAGCTGCAAAAAATAGGAGCACTGAGCTGCACCCCCGAGTACGTTAAAACGACAAAGTTTATAAAAAGAGTTGAACTGCTTGGAGAGGTAAAAACAGTCTCCCTCCACGGTTCATTGCGTCTCTGAGAACAAGCTGAACACAGTGTCCAGCTCAGCTGTCTGCAACAGCACTGCTTATTTCTACTGAATTATACAAAGCTGACTTATTATAACGTTTTCTTTTAAAACAGTCGGACTGACTGCGCCGTGTGCCCCGCTGCGACTGCGCCGTGTGCCCCGCTGCGACTGCGCGGTGTGTCCCGCTGCGACTGCGACTGCGCGGTGTGTCCCGCTGCAACTGCGCTGTGTTCCCCGCTGCGACTGCGCTGTGTTCCCCGCTGCGACTGCGCCGTGTTCCCCGCTGCGACTGCGCGGTGTGTCCCGCTGCAACTGCGCGGTGTGTCCCGCTGCGACTGCGCTGTGTTCCCCGCTGCGACTGCGCCGTGTTCCCCGCTGCGACTGCGCCGTGTGGCCCGCTGCGACTGCGTCGTGTGGCCCGCTGCGACTGCGCGGTGTGTCCCGCTGCGACTGCGCCGTGTGTCCCGCTGCAACTGCGCTGTGTTCCCCGCTGCGACTGCGCCATGTGCCCCGCTGCGACTGCGCGGTGTGTCCCGCTGCAACTGCGCTGTGTTCCCCGCTGCGACTGCGCCGTGTTCCCCGCTGCGACTGCGCCGTGTGGCCCGCTGCGACTGCGTCGTGTGGCCCGCTGCGACTGCGTCGTGTGGCCCGCTGCGACTGCGCCGTGTTCCCCGCTGCGACTGCGCCGTGTGTCCCGCTGCGACTGCGCCGTGTTCCCCGCTGCGACTGCGCCGTGTGGCCCGCTGCGACTGCGCCGTGTGGCCCGCTGCGACTGCGTCGTGTGGCCCGCTGCGACTGCGTCGTGTGGCCCGCTGCGACTGCGCCGTGTGTCCCGCTGCGACTGCGCCGTGTTCCCCGCTGCGACTGCGCCGTGTGTCCCGCTGCAACTGCGCCGTGTTCCCCGCTGCGACTGCGCCATGTGCCCCGCTGCGACTGCGCGGTGTGTCCCGCTGCGACTGCGCGGTGTGTCCCGCTGCGACTGCGCCGTGTTCCCCGCTGCGACTGCGTCGTGTGGCCCGCTGCGACTGCGTCGTGTGGCCCGCTGCGACTGCGCCGTGTTCCCCGCTGCGACTGCGTCGTGTGTCCCGCTGCGACTGCGTCGTGTGTCCCACTGCGCCGTGTGTCCCGCTGCGACTGCGCCGTGTGTCCCGCTGCGACTGCGCCGTGTTCCCCGCTGCGACTGTGCCGTGTTCCCCGCTGCGACTGCGCCGTGTGTCCCGCTGCGACTGTGTTAGTGGGTGAATGGAGTGTTCCACACTGATGTTTCCTCAGTAATATTAATGTGACATGTCGATTGACTCCAGCTTAAGCCCAAATAAGGAAACGTCTGATAGCACAGCTGTGTATTAGCTGTGTACATTTTCTGTGTTAACCCTTTGTTTTGTGCTTAGCCCACTCCGATTGGTCCGGTGGCCAGCGAGACTCCACTTCAGACGAGCAACCGAGATAAAGCACCACAAACCAAAAACCAGGTAGGCACTGATTATAGACAAACGTGGAGCATGTCCTCGTTAGTGTTGGCACTCAGGGGTTCCCTCTGTAACAACAAACCACAGCAGGAATACCCAGTTAAGGCTGAACACAATAAACAGAATAAGTTATTCATTCTTATTCTTCTATTTTTGTACTACTAAAGTACCATGATTACAAATATTTTAGTGATATAATATGGATCAGTCATATGGGTGGGATGTTGAAGCCTGTTTTACTGTGCATGGCTTAAAGAACTAAGGTGAGGCATGTCTTTCCCCATAAGTGTTCATAATGAAGCCACCACAAGAATTGCACTTTGATTATAGAACTTTTGGGTTGGGTCATGGTTATGGTTGGGTCATGGTTATGGTTGGGTCATGGTTGTGGGTATGGTCGAGTCATGGTTATGGTCGAGTCATGGTTATGGTCGGGTCATGGTTGTGGGTACGGTCGAGTTATGGTTATGGTTGGGTTATGGTTATGGTTATGGTTATGGTTGAGTTATGGTTGTGGTTATGGTTGAGTTATGGTTGTGGTTGAGTTATGGTTATGGTTGGGTCATGGTTATGGTTATGGTTGAGTTATGGTTATGGATGAGTTATGGTTGAGTCATGGTTGAGTCATGGTTGTGGTTGAGTCATGGTTGTGGTTGGGTCATGGTTATGGTTATGGTTGAGTTATGGTTATGGTTGAGTCATGGTTGTGGTTGGGTTGTGGTTATGGTTGGGTGGGCAGAATAATAAAACATCCAGAACCACACCAAATGTATTTATGCTTATGGCTATGGGTAGTTTTGTTTATAACCATGTTGAAGATCGGAGTTGAGAGTAGTGATGTCATGTATGATGTCATGTATGGTCTTGTGGAGAGTGCTGCATTATGAATTCTTTTCAGGGTATATTCAGTCTGTGTATAGTGACACTTTAGTCTGTTTTAACCTGCAGGCTGCTGTTCCACCTCGATGGCTTAGTTGGTGGTAGCAACATGTTTCAGGCTCACTGGGACATGTTTACTGTGGGATTGCGTCGCCTCTTCACCTTTTTAGAAGGCATTTGTTTTCTTCTCTCTCACCGGTGTTTTGCTCGTCCACTGCCGAGTGTTTTATTTTTGATGAAGTGAAGATCAGTGTTGTGTTTTCCAGCCTTGTCTCTTACTCACAGATTTCTATTCTTAAAGAGCCTGTGTGCAGTTTTACACTGACAGACACCTTCAGCACATACCTGTTATTTGTCATTATAAGCCCACTGTTACTGCTTTCTTGTTATTTACAGCAGGTAAAATAAATCTTGAACATATTAGTTTTCTAAATAAATATATTTGTAAATGGCATGAACTTCTCACTAGATGTTGATAAACAACACAGGAAATGACAGAGAGAAAAACTAGTGAACACATGAAGACTGTGTGGACGTCCTAACACCTGCTGAAGTCTCTAAGTAATTAAAAAGTGATCCTGCCACTAAGGCTACGTTCACACTGCAGGCGAAAGTGCATCAAATCCGACTTTTTTTGACCCTGTGCGACTAGGGATGGGTCCCGGTATCTGGTGCCATTATGGAAAAAACACAAACTTTGTCCAAAACCTCTCATGTTTAACTGTTTTCCACTTTTTCTTTGGTCATTTTAGCCTTTTTGGCCAGGGTGAAGGGAGCATCTGCCATCAAACAAGAGGACAGCCGCATGTAGCTATGATGATGTTTGCTAGTTCACCTTACATGCATTAACGTAATAACGTGGTTAGCCTACTCAACGTAAATTACACACGAACAACATGAAGCTACTCACGCAGAGAAGAACGGCTGCTGCTGCATCATCATCCTCATCATTTCTGCTACACTGGCAGGGCGGGGCCAGGACTCCGGGTCTGATAACAGGCACCACACCCGCAGTAGATGTGCTCGGTGTGAGGTCTCGCAGCAAGCTATCAAATACGGCGCATTTCTGGGCTTTTAACAAAACGCTATGCGTCACCAGGTGTTTCATCAGATTGGAGGTGTTACCTCCTTTGACAGTATCACAGTATCAGCTTAAAGCACTTGTTGCTGCTGAGTTTGCATCTTTTGTTGTGAAGTACAGCCAGACTTTGACCGCTTCGTCTTGGACATTTTTAATCTGTAGCTCTGCTCTAAAAGAACGTACGTACCTGGGCCCGCCTACTATCCTCGAAATGTAAAATGATTGGCTAGAATCCAAAGTGTATCACAGCTCAGGGAAAAAAGCACCGAAATGTGCGCTGCTTTTCGGTCTGGTTACTACCGTTTATGTCAGAACATACCGGTACCCATCCCTATTGTTTAAGCACTGCTTCCAGCCAAGAGTGATACCATATATGCCCCATAGCTGCAGAAAAGGCTAACATTGTTGTCTTTTTACAAAAAACAGCTGAACATGAGAGGTTTTTGGACAAAGTGTGTGTTCTCCATTCTTTAAGCACCGGTTCGAGCACCGTTTAAGCACCGGCACCATTTCAAAAGTACCGGTTTGGTACTGGTATCGGATAAAACTTAAACAATACCCATCCCTATGTGCGACCAATATCCGATCATGGTGTGACAGTGTGAATGGCGCGAATCCAAGATCTTCAAATCTAATCTGGGTCACTCTCGTATGTGGCACTGAATCCGATACATATCTGTTTCAGGAAGCGACTGCTGTTTGATGGTCACGTCGCACTAAATCCGTCTTTTACATCACTGACACAAGACAGACGCTGATTATCAGCGCCGGAGAAGACATCGTGAACGCTTCCTGACCATCCTGTGAAACTGTTGGGAAGACAATGTTGGAGAAACGTGAACATTTTATTTGTACTGTATAATCTGCAGCTATCCTTTGAAGCACCGCTCCTCTAAAACAGCAATCAGGATCATTATTAGGCCAAATGTAAATAATAAAATAACTTTATAACTTAAAGCAAAATTGGGAAACGTAAAGTCCGAAACAGTCAAACATACTGTTGCTCTGGGTCTAAACAGAGCGCGTTGTGTGACGTCTTCTTTTGTGCATGCGGCTGCTTTGAGCGTTCACACTAGAGCGCGTTTGCTGTCGCATTTTATTTGTAGAGTGAACGAGCAGACAAAAAAATCAGATTTGATCCAAAAATTGGAATTGAGCATTAAGACCTGCAGAGTGAACGTAGGCTAAGTGCACATTGATACCAGCTGGCTCAGGCCCAACCAGAGGCCTATAAAAAGTTTCACCCTGAAACCTCTCATGATGTCATGATGTGACCTCTGTTGGCACTGGTTCCAGAAGCTTTACTGGACTACTGAAGGTTCCAGTGAGCTCTGTTAATAATAATCCAGAAGTGGGAAAGACATCATTTCACTGTAAACCAGGTGCTTCCTGCAAGGTTTCAGACGCAGACGAGTGAAACGACTTATCAGCAGGTACAGTTGCTTCAAAGTAAACGATAAGTAATGCACTCGTATGCACGCTCACCACGCAAGACTTCATAGCTGAAGCACAAACATAATGAGGTACATTTAAAGTTTGCTGAACAACATTTAGACAAGCCTGGGAAAAACTGGGAGAGTAGAGTCTGGTCACATGAGACCAAAACTGACCTCTGGATGCCAGAATACACCCCATGTTTGGAGGTGAACGGCACTGCACCCCCAAAACACCAAATGGTGGGGAGCTGTTTTTCAGCATACAGCACTGTGATTCAAATAATTAAAGGATGAGTGGAAAAATGTCCTGAGAGTCTTGATAAAAACCTGCTGCCACCTACCAGGATGATGAAGATGAAACGAGGGGACAGTGATGCCAAACACAGCCAACAAACTCTGTTAGTTTCAGAGAGACAAACCAAAGCTGCTAGAATGACCCGGAACCTTCTGGACTGTGTGGCAGCACGGCGCCTGTGTGCACGTCTTCATGTGTTCAATGCTTGATCCCGGTGTCATTTCTCATTATTACACGTACTTGGAAATGTGCAAAGAATCAAAGCGTAGCTGTTTTACACTGAAAATAAAAATGAGCACATATATTGAAATGTGTGCTTTGAATGATTAGTTTTGTACAGCCACGCCAGTGTGAGACCTTTGATGCTGTTTCCATAGTAACCCTATAAGAAGACCGCCTTTGTTCTGGTGGCGGTGTTTTTGCTCGCACATGCAGACCCAGCAGAGGAAGCATGCATGTTTTTCATGTAGTTTAATATGATGACCCAGCCTTGAACTGTGGTTTAGCAGTTAGTCCTCATGGTAGGTGAAGCTGAAGGACCCTTTTTGTGGGGGTCTCCTCTCGTGTGCACTTTCCTGTGCACTCTAATGCTACTGCACACTTGAGTGCTCACCTCCACCAAATACTGACCGTTTCTTTTCTGTTTCCTTTTCCACTCTTTCTCCATTCTCATCTCTCCTCACCCGATCCTCTGCTCCATCTGCCTTTCTGCTCCCACCACCTCCTCTTTCCATCTCCCAAACACTGTTCCACCTCACCTCTGCGGCCCTCCTTTCCCATCACCAATTCACCTTTCCTCTTCTCTACCTCCACCCTTCCTGTTTCTCCTGTGATCGGCTCCTCTAGTCTCCAGAGGGGAAAGGCAGCGAGTCCCAGCCCACTCCAGTGACCAATCGAGAGCTTCTGGGCTCCCATCTCACTGCTGATAGGCTGGGCGGGTCTGTCCAGGTACTGAGAGGAAGGGTTGGCTCTGTCTGTCTGTCTGCCTGTCTGTCTGCATGACTTCCTCTGTCTCTGCAGAAGGGCTGATCTCAAGTCTGTTACAAAGCTGAAATATCCCCACACGCGGGACCAGTTCTTACCACATCATGTTTGATAGTGTCCTACATTAATTTGGCAGTATTTATGTCTTCACCCTTCTGTTACTGTCAGCTTTAGAGGGGGGGCTCCTCTGTAGATGGAGAAGAGGTTACAAAGGTCACGTGATGATGTTTGAACACATCAGTGACAAAGAACCATCAGTTCATAATTAGCAGATTAGTTATTGCTGAAAAACCAAAAGTGGAACTTGTGGCTCTGCTGATGAAACGTTTAGTCAAGTATCCAGATTACTTAAACGTGTTGATCATCGTTTGTGTGCACAAGTTACACCTTTTCCAATTGCCCGATCAAAGATCAGCTGGTGAGGTGGATGTGTCGGTGTTGCTGTTTGCCTCGAATACATGTGACATGGTGGTAACAGCGTCACGACGGCAAACACTTTATCTGGCAGCTGTGTCGTGCTGCGTGTCGTGCCCAGCAAACGTGCGGCGACATCAAATCAAATGTTTGGTCTGTGATTTCTGCAGGTGTGGAAGCAACACGCAGAGCTTCACAGCAGCATGTGTAGCACTGTGAGATAAATATAATGAACAAAGCAAAGATGATTTGTATACACGAGTCTGCTGTCATGTTGCTAAACACGTGTCCCCTCTGGTGACCTGTGAGCGTTTGGAATGGCGGTGGCGTGTTTTTAACACAAAGCGTTGGCAGCTGCTTTGGTCAGACGCACGCTCGGCCTCGTTCTCGTCACTTCTCTCTGACGTGTGAGAGGTTTGAGGAAGATTTCAAAGAAACGAAAAAGCAAACATTTTCATCAGCAGTAGAAACCGCGTGAAACAAACGGAGCCATCGAGCAGTGTGTGCTGCATGGCAGTAAAACATGTGGACGTGTGTGCAGAGCTGTTGTGTCCACATCAAGCTCAAATTCATCCTCTCGTCTGTGTGTGAAGAGTTTTAGTGTTTAATGAAAAACCCCAAATTGACCCCAAACGCCACCTGGGTGGGAACGAGCAGTTGGATCTGACTGAATGTGGACATAATGTCGACTTTTTTGATTTCTTTTCTTTGTTCCACCAAATTTCAGAAGTGTGACCTCTGTGCTCATCACGCTTCTCCAATTCTGTCCTTCAGGTGATGAGTTCAACCAACGGTGAGCTGAATACGGATGACCCCACTGCAGGACACTCCAATGCACCAATCACAGCCAACCCAGAGGTTGAAGTCGCTGACGATACCAAGTAAGAATTCAAGAATTACAATCTTTTTTTATTTTTCACTTCAGTGTAGGTTCAGTTTTTTCTTTCAGCTCAGATTTAAACTAAGGAAACGAGACGTTCCTGTGGGCGGTGCTGTAACACACTCACACCCAGCATCACTGCTTCACACACACAGTAGACTTTTACTCTGAAACTTCCTGCTTCAGGAAGTGCTGACTCTGTCACAGTGCTGTGTGATTGTATCATCAGCTAGCTGTGCGCCTCTCAGCCACTGCACAGGCTGAGCCCATCTTTGGGGATAACACAGTAATAACTGTTTTGGGAACATTACATATTAATAATGTAATCAGCAGTGATGGAGCAGACGATGGGACACACAGGAGGCTATAGAGATCGACAGACCACGTGACTTTCGTGCATTGCATTGTGGGTACGAGTGGCAGCAAAGTCAAAACACTGCATCAAGCGCTAGTATTTCCAGCACCGCTAATCATTAATTCTGTGGTTTTAATCCCTACTTGCATTTTATTTGCCCCCAAAAACAGCTCTGTACAAAACGACAGAAACACGGCACCTCTGTACGAAGACAGAAAAGTAGGAGGAAAAACTGAAAGGAGTGGAAGGGTCAGACCCACACGAGCACAGAGTGGAGTAAGCACGTTAGCGTGCTGCACAACTTTCATCACGCACACATTTATTATTATGTGGTCCTAAGTGTGAGCGCACACACTCAACATGTTTAGTAACTTCAGATCCTGCAACAAGCCCAGGGCCAGTTTACTTTGGTGATTTGGACGATTCCATCTCACAGCTGCTGTTACAGACCAACACCATGTATTTGTCCTTTCAGGTTGTAGTGTTACACAACATTTTCAGATCTAGTAGAAATAAAACGAGTGTTTCGTAATTCATTCAATTTGTTGTCTTTATTTATAACTGGCATTATTGTTTCGTTCTGTTACAGAGTCTTACAGGAAAGAGGCAACGTTGTAAAAATCCATCAGCTTTATTAGCTGCTTCGGTGAAAAACAAATCAACAATGCAAAACAACATACTGAAACAGTTATTCATCACTTGATTGCTTCAATACAACACTTGGGCACATGTATGCAGACGTTTCGTGGCTGTTTTGATCTCGCGCTCTCTCTTCACCGATCAAATCTGGCTGTGTTAGCAGCTTTAAACTCGGTCTGACCCAGGCTGATGGAGGGGCCCAGTCTGGATCACATCCCAGCATTTTGTAGGCTGGTTTTCCTACAAAACACAACAAACGTTAGTCCACAAAACCACAGTGAACAAAGCAGCAAAGCAACGAATTCAAATCAATATAAGATTTATTTGTAGCCTACATCAACAAAAAATGTTGAAATGCTTGGAGCAGACTAACCTGTGAGCTGCAGTGTTCTGGGACGTTATATTTGGTCTTCGAATGGCTGCAATCCAGGCCATCCGTCGCCTCTTTGGTACTTCGGAAACATGACTTGAACAATTTCTCTTCCACGATGGAATCCGATAAAAACGATCTCTTTACCCGTCGGCTTCCCCTGGCTGTCATGTGACTATTGCAGTTAATAATACAACAGCTTCTTGCCATTCTTTGTTTCTTTTTATCACTGTGTGACTGTTTTCATATGAAAGCCTGCGTGCACTAGTACCACTTGCCACTCGTACCTACAATCCTTTGCGGTTTTACCCCAGAAATGACGTCACATTTTTAATCTCTGTCATGGGCCTCTTTCACTGCAGGACCTACTGGGTGTTTTTTGGGTGCTGCACACCTTTTTATTTGTGCCCGTTGCAGTATCGCCCCCTGTAGGAAGTCTTAAAACGCTGCCACAGCAGGGCAGCATTTTAAATCCCCAGCAGAACAAAGGAAGGGGATCGGTGACAGCGTGCATGCACCACATGCGTGCACCACATGCTCGGCTATGCAGCATGTGGTGCGGTGTGGCAGCATCACCGTGGCTGCTGCTGTGCACAGATACACAGAACATGTAAATGACAGACTGTTAACAGCAGCTTGTGTGTTGCAGGTGCTGCTGTTTCTTCAAGAGGAGGAAGAGGAAAGCTCTCCAGAGACACAAATGAAGACAAACAAGGGAACCTGTGGCTCTCCTCTTCACATCTGTTCTTTTTGTTTCTTTCTCTCACCCCTGTCCTCTTCCTCACCTCTGCTAACGGGTGTTAGCTGGTATACTGGTTTCTACTGGTCTGGACCGAGCAGTGAAGAGAGCGTTTGCTGCCTCTACCAGCAACGATCCCCTTGTGTATTTATGGCCAAAGACTGAAGTGAAACCAGAGCAGCACAGACTGCTGCAGGGAAACATGTGGCCGTAAGACTACAGCTGATGGACTGAAAAACAAGTTGCCGACTGGCTTCTCACTTTCCCCCTTTCCCGTTACTGAGCGGTTCAGAGGAGAGACGAGTGTGTTTGTGAGGATATATGAGAGAGGACTCCAAATACAAGCGTGCAATGAGTCACACGTGCACACCCACTGCACACTTTTCTGGAGCTCATTGCAAATCGATTTCATGGACAAAGAGATGCAGCTCGCGCAGTCATTCAAGTTTTTATTCCTTAGGGTCAAAGGAAGAGCACTGTGAGTGGACTGGACTATTTCCTGAAATGGACCAGGCTCGGTGAATTCCTGAATCCCTTTCAGAGGAAAAACCCACGACCACCAGAATCAAAAGTTTAAAAGAAGTTTATGTAAAATCGATGCTTTGTTTCCTGTTTTAATTTGTAACTAAAAACAGAAAAGACTTCTGTTTTCATCCTGCTTTCCCATGATTTCAGTTGTTCACAAACTTTGTGTTTTGTAGTTTCTAGTGTGTTCCTCAAAATGTTTTTTTCCTAAATAACTTTTAATTTTCTTTTTTTTCTTTCCCCCTCTTCCTCTCTGGGTTGGGGGATGGGACGTCAGATAACTCCATTAAAAAACAACCAAACAACTTTAAAGCTGAGCTTCATTCAGGCTGTAATCCGTCCATTCATGTGTTTCTACCTCTCACAAACCGTGCTGGCAGCCCAGAGTCCAGTCCTTACATTCAGCCTCTACTGGGAAATGTTGAGGACTAGACCCAGAACACGCCTGTCATGTTCCAGACTCTGCTGGGGCTGCTACATGTTGGCATCATTGACCGTGTTCAGCAGCTCTTCCCTCAGGTTTATGTGATGCTTTCATCAGCTCCATGTACACAAGGAGTCAAAATAGTTTTAATAAGGAAGTAAAAACACAAGTGCAGTCACTACGGTAACAGCACAATAGATTTCTTTGTATTCATAAACACAAATGCAGTACAAGCTGCCTGTGCTTTGACAGTCCTGACATGAGAATGCATGAACTGAACTGATTTGTCAACCATTCGTTAGACTCTGTTTAGACTGAGGCGGGCATGGAAGCTGTGAAAGTGGTGTGAACAGGGTCCAGTGGGCTGGTAATGTGTGCAAAGTCCATCCTGGTTACCTGTTACCATGCTTACATTTCCTGACAAAGCAAAAAGTTCAAGTTGAGCTTTGTGGCTGTTTCTAGTAATAAAGCACCGTATTTAACAAGTACCTGAAGATGGTAAAGTACCAGCTTACAGTAATTCATCCTGAGGTGACCTAGTTCCCTGGTGTCCTCCATTAATGGCTAATGGAAACTACCATTTAACACATGCAAATGTTACAGCCCAGGTGAGCGGGCACAGCTGTGGCCCACTCAGCGGGTCGGTCATTGTTGTTGAATTTACACTTCTGGGATTTCTGAAGTCTGCTTCAGCAGGGCAGTTAATGTCAGGCTGAAGAGGAAGAGGAAGTGTGGCTGGCATTGATCCTAACAGCTGATGTATCTGCAGCTCTGACGGATGAACTTTAGTAACGTGTCTTTGCACCAGGACACTGGGGCCCTGCGACAGCAAAGACGGAGGTAACATTTCAGGACTCAAAGTTTGATGAAATAAGAAGTTATTTTTGCAGCTGCTCAAAGTAACCGTGCAGATAAATGTCCGGAGTTCGGGCTTGGATGGATAAAGTAGTGTTATACAGCTTGACTGTGTCATGGAGAAACTGCTCACGCTTGCTGGATCCGCGGGTTGTTTCAACCACGTGGGTTTCCTGGCTGCCTCGTCGCGCTTTACCTTTGTTTAAAATAATCACTCCCTTTGATCGTCGTGCTGTCTCTGCGCTCTGAATCAAGCGCTAACATCACGAGGTCTGAAGTGTGCGTCACGTGAACAAGGTAACTCTGCGGGCTCCAGCTATTGGCTGAAAGGAGCAAGACGGCTTCCCCATTGGGCAGTTTCTACTACGTCATCTTCACCGGTCTTGTTTACATCTGATTGTGTTTTGTGTGCAGGTTTGTAGCCGGTTAGCTGAAGGTAAGCGGAGGAGCTGCGCTTCTGTATTTACCGGTTACATGTTCAGTCTCCGGTCTTTTCTTCATCTTTGTACCGTAACATGTCCCGGGGTGACTTTTCATTCGCTGCCTGTTGTGTTGTGATGTAAGTGGAGCTGTGCGGCGGTGAAATTCCCCTTCGCCCACTGATGCGCTTCTGTTTCGGTTTTCCTTCCTCTCAGACGCTCCTCCCGGCTTGGCCACATCACCTGATTTCAAGAGGAAACTGGCACCTGAATTAAAGGGACTGACTAGCTGGTTAAGTTGCGACACATGCTCTTACTAAACCGGATGGTAAAACCGTATAAAGGAGATCAGTCGTAAAAAGGGGAACCGAAACGGGGCTGTCGACATTCAGCCTCCTTCCCCCAGACGTGGAAAAAGCTAGCCGAAGCTCCTCTCGTGTAAGCTGGGCTCTGGTCTTCCTCCAGCCGGGATGTCGGACACGGACGGTTCTCTCCCTCTGCTGAAGAGGCTCAGCTACGCGGTGGGGCACTTTCTCAACGACCTGTGTGCCTCCATGTGGTTCACATATCTGCTGGTTTTCTACCACTCGGTGCTGGGATTCCAAAACACGAGTGCAGGTTAGTCCGCGTGTCGTCCTCAGCGCGGCCGGTGTTGTGCCAAAAAGTGATTGCCTGCCAAAAAGTGATTTCCAATGTTTCCGTGTATTTTTTATGTGTAATATCTTTACGTATGTTGGTAAATAGACTTCGGTGAACAGCGTTTACAAAGGGGTTATATATAGAATTAAAAGATTATCTGTTTTTTCAAGTATCTTTATAACTCTGTGTTATTGTACTCACATTATAACCAATCCGGTCCTTTTCCCCCACTTACAATATTTTTACTGAACTATTGTAATATTTGCTGCCATTTCTGCTGTCTTACTCTTACAAAAGACATTTTTAATGTTAATGAGATTTTTTTTAACTGCATAAATAAAGGTTCTATAAAAGTCGCTGCCAAAAACTGATTGCGGCTTCTACCTTGTTACACGAATGTTGTTTGTGGCTCAATATGACTTTGTGTCATCCATGAGGGATGCATTTGACATATGTTTCACATATTATAGGCCATCAAGTTACTTATAGCAGTTTAAATACGAGCAATCAGTTTTTGGCAAATACCGGAAATCAGTTTTTGGCAGACAATCACTTTTTGGCACAACACCGGTACTCGCGGGTCATGTTTGCACATCGCCAGGCTTTGTTTTCTCTGACGAGCCTCACAGCAGTGCTGTGGGGGTCATTATGTCACCCAGTGTAACATGTGCTGCTTAACATCTTTAAAGTTTCAGTTCTGACGTCTTCATGACGCCATCACTGGATGACGTTCACACTCTGACGTCACCACCACGTGTCACGTCTTTGTCCACACGCGGGAGTTGGATTAGGTCTTTTCCTGAGCCCAGCTGAGCGTGATGAATGGTTTCAATTCAATTCAATTTTATTTATATAGCGCCAAATCACAACAAAAGGCGCTTCATAGGTACAGGGGCCCGTTCTTCGTACCTCGCTAAGTAGGTTAGCCGGATTAGATTGTTGACGATTTCGCGTGATCCTGGATCAGTCGGTCCCCCGAAGCTCATCCGGGACTTGCTGTCATAGCAACAGAGCCGTAAGCGTAAACCTGCTCGGGAGCAGGTTTACTTTATGTAAACAGGATTAGATCGCGGCCACGCAGGTATGTCCGCGTCATTTATACGAAAGCAACAGCGATATTCCACCACTGTTTCACCATAAATAAATAACATCAATGTAACTAAAGATAATGCAGCACCTGATCCTTTTATTGATGTCACACAGATACATACAGGTCATTTCCTAAAAAGGGAAATGTACTATTAACATTCTATTACATGTATGTGATTATTACAGATGTAATCCATATTTCAGAGTAGTAATTGTAAATTACTTCGTGTAATCAAGATGAGAGACCACGGCTATAAAAGCGAAGGTGGATTTGGGAAGCCTGTCGCAGCCATGTCCTGTCCGTATACGCGACCAACCCATTGCGGAAGGTGCAAGATTGATAAGGAGAGTCCTCAGAATCCAGCGTATATTGCGGGACAGACAGGATCCTTTAGCTCAGCGCGACAGTGTGCTCATAGAGAGATATCGATATTCCCGTGAGGGTATTATTTACTTAACCAACTTGTTGACGAGGGGGTGCAGGACCACCACCTGTCTTTTTTTCCTCTGCCCTTTTCTTGGTTGCTGTTATGAACAAACTAACAGAGTATTACAGGCCAGTATTACCTTGCCAAGAGACGCAAAGCAATCTAAGAGATAAATATTACCATTCTGTAGAATACTCCTGTATTCCACTTTTACTTGTTCCCATGTTCTTGTGGGTCCTGTTGTGGCTCTAATGTGAAAGGGGATATAATATAACATATTATAATATAATATAATGCCATATGATATTGGACAATATAGTGTCATATGATAGATCTACCCTACCGCCTACTGGTGTTGGCCAGAGGGGCCGATGGCGCGATATGGCAGCCTGGCTACAACCGTAGCTGCCTCCACCAGTGTGTGAATGTGGGAGTGAATGAATAGTGGTATCGTAAAGCGCTTTGGGTGCCTTGGAAAGCGCTATATAAACCCAATCCATTATTATTATTATTATTAAATTACCTACGAGTTTGATTTGTCAGCAACTTTCTGCCAGCCCTCTCTCCTTGCTTTTGCAGCCTTTGCAGTGTTCTCTTGCGTTTTAATTAAACTCTGAAACTCCTGAAATCCCTCACTCATGAGTTCTTGCTCTGCTGCCGGAAAATACCGAGCACGCCCCTTGGACATTTTCGCCGACCAATCAGCGGGTTGCCGATCAATGTTTCTACTATCGATGCGTAGCCCCTTTTACGACACCCAGTGATCTCACATTCCTGCGTCCAGCTGTAGTAATCGTCAACAGCAGGTGTGTTCGGGGAACCGGATTAGCGAGCTCACGGTTAGCGCGATGATTTGATCTTGGATGTGTCATTTGATCTTGGATGTAGTAAGCGACGTACGAAGAACGGGCCCCAGAGAAAAACCCAACAATCATATGACCCCCTATGAGCAGCACTTTGGCGACAGTGGGAAGGACAAACTCCCTTTTAACAGGAAGAAACCTCCATGCTCAGGGAGGGGCGGGGCCATCTGCTGTGATTGGTTGGGGTGAGAGAAGGAAGACAGGATAAAGACATGCTGTGGAAGAGAGACAGACAGATAATAACAGATATGATTCAATGCAGAGAGGTCTATTAATACATAGTGAGTGAGAAAGGTGACTGGAAAGGAAAAACTCAATGCATCATGGGAATCCCCCGGCAGCCTACGTCTATTGCAGCATAACTAAGGGAGGATTCAGGGTCACCTGGTCCAGCCCTAACTATATGCTTTAGCAAAAAGGAAAGTTTGAAGCCTGATCTTGAAAGTAGAGATAGTGTCTGTCTCCTGAATCCAAACTGGAAGCTGGTTCCACAGAAGAGGGGCCTGAAAACTGAAGGCTCTGCCTCCCATTCTACTTTTAAATACTCTAGGAACAACAAGTAGGCCTGCAGAGCGAGAGCGAAGTGCTCTAATAGGGTGATATGGTACTACAAGGTCATTAAGATAAGATGGGGCCTGATTATTTAAGACCTGTATTTCACTGTCTTTGTCTCTGCACATCCGTCCTCATTTACTGTGAGGACTACTCACAGTTTAACAGTTTAGCTTCAGTGTGCGGTGCTGTAACACCAAGGTGCAGACGGATATAAGTGACTGTGTCCTTGCTGTTGTTGTGTCTGTTCTCAGTGATTGTTGCAGTAGGTCACAGCGTGTCTCCTTTGGTGCAGGTGTGCTTTTGCTGGTCGGGCAGGTAGCCGATGGTATCTGTACGCCTCTTATTGGCTACGAGTCCGACCGAAGCCCCGGCTGTAGAAACTACGGCAAGAGGAAGACGTGGCATTTAGTTGGTAAGTACACAAAGTGAAAGCAGAGCCCTTTGTCTCTCATATATAAATACATCTGTATATGCGCATGGATATGTCTCAGTCAGATAAACCTCTGTGTTCATAGTGTTCAGCAGAGGTTAAGTTTCAACTGCTTTGGTGTTAATGACATTAAATCCATGCGCCATAGAGGCGCGACACTGAGACCCCTGAACAGATGCTGCTGCAGACATTTTCTCCTCCTCTTTAAAGCCTGACTGGCATTCACCATGAAACACCACAATGGGCAGGTCCACTGCAGCACAACCCGCAGCTCTGGTACCAACCAGCCACTACTGTTTATCCTAAAATGAACACGTTAGATCATGCTCAGTTCTTTGTTGCTAACCTATGAGCATGAATAATAGCTGAGATATTTATAAATAATGTCATACGGTCACCGCTGTCATCGTGACAGCACAGAGTGCAGGTTTTAGTCGTCACTGCACATCAATGACTCGGTGTGTGATTCTCTCAGAGGTCATGTGCCCTGAGAGTCATTAAGCTGCGTTTGAGTGACGTCTTCATTTTTATTTCTTTATTTTTGGGTGTCGTTTTGTTTTAGGGCCTCGTGGACCTGAGACACCAGTCAGTCCTCTGGTCATAGTTACTAACACGTGCTATGGGTAACATACTGTGAGATGCTGTCTGTAGGCAGCATGTGCACAGAGTATGTGTATTCTTATGGCAGTGATAGCCATACTGGGAATAGTGATGTTTTTGAAGATAAGCTGAGTCTTTTCAGTTTTTGCTGAGTGGAAATAAAAGCTGATTGTTTCTGAGCCCAAAACAATCAGCTTAGCCTTTCAGGAGAAACAGTGTTGTGAGCAGATTTACCGCGAAATCTGAAAGCTCTGCTTTTTAGGGTTGGTGTGTAAACTCTCGTGACTACAGACAGAGATCGACGTTCCCACCGTTCCCATTTCAAGTGCATAATCCCAACTATGGTGGCTGCTGGAGACCAAACATCAGAAACATTCAGTTTAGACAAAGTTTGCCTTAAACGCTTCAATCCCACCACAACACACAGAAACACTGCTGGATATGACGTCCCTGGAAAATTAAATCATCTTCATTCAAGTTGGATTTTGTTTAGTTTGATGATAACAGCCGTGAAGTTGTTTATTACTCCAGGACTTTCAGTACATCGACTCGGTTCAGTTAAATGTGAGTGGCTGGTGAGACTTAAAATGCACTTATAAAAATTTAGGGCTAAAGTAAAACATGTGCGTGGATATTGCCCCGTCTCATGACTTTGTTTACCGTGCTATTTTCCAGGAAAGTCTGCCATATGAACCAAAAGGTCAAGGTAGGTTTGCACTGATTAACCACAGTCAGCCTGCTGTGCATGTATACATATACATGGAAAGACTGTGCTCCAACACCTACCGTGGATTTTATTGATCAGCTTCACATGATACGTTTTAACAACTTAACGCTGTGCAAACAAGAGCCCCGTAGGGAAACAGGCTGAGGCTTGTGCATATTGTTGCCTATTGTGTTACCAAAGCAGCTGTCAAGCAGGAACAAAAGCACAGAACTAAAAGCAGCGGTGCTGAGACGTATGAAAGTTTCCCCAGAGTTCTCGTTGGGCGACTGCGTCATCTGGTTGCCAAGCTGCTGTGCAACATCTGCTGAAATAGTCCTGATGCATGCAGAAGGCAGATGAGGGGAAACCAAACCCCTGTTAGCCACTGAGGTCAGCTGTGAAGAGCTCTGTTCTCATTATGTTCCTCTATGTGCTCATCTGGTACTAGTTAATGGGGAGGGGGTAAATGAAAAACCAATAATACATAGATATGATCCGCGTTGTGTCATCTCTTTGCTTCTGTATGTGTTTACATCCAGGTACACTGAGCGTAGTGCTCTCCTTTGCCTTCATCTTTAACCAGTGTGTGGGCTGCAGCTTCCTCACCCCTCAGTGGGCCAGTCTAATCTACTTCGTCCCATTCATCATCATCTTTCAGTTCGGCTGGGCCGCCACGCAGATCTCTCACCTGTCCCTCATCCCAGAGCTGGTCACTTGTGAGCATGCTAAAGTAGAGCTCACCGCGTACAGGTTAATACACGCGTGCTTTACATGACGAGAATCAAAAGATAGATGCACATCCCAAAGGTTGATGCTGTTCATCTGGATGTTTTCAGTGGCAGAAACTGAAAACATCCAGGAAGTGACCTCACAGCCCAGCGCTCAGTCAGCTGGTTTCAGTCACTGTGCAAATGTCCTGTTTATAAGGTTGAAACCTGCAGTCAGCTGATGAGGATGAAACGTTTCTCCCACTGAAAACATCCAGATGAACAGAATCACCCTTTTCATGTTTCCTCACCTTGAACGTGCATCACGGTGTGAACGTCCACTCTGTGCTTTGTGTGTGGGAGCAGGTACGCGTTCACAGTGATAGCCAACATCACCGTGTATGGAGTGGCTTACCTGCTGTTTCACGTCCAGGCTGGAGAGGATGAAGACCCTGATTCACTGGGACCAGCAGACATCATCATCTTCAGGGTGAGCAGGCTGACGCGTGGGCATAGCTGCGAGCACAGCACGGTGTAGCAGCATCAGAGTGGGGCTGAAAGCTGTTGGAGTTCAAGCCTCTGGCTCTGCCAGCGTACTCTGTAAGACTGTGAATGTAGATGTGTACTGTGGAAAAAACCCAGGATGTAAATGTCTCTTCCTACACTTGTTTTTGCAGAAAGGTGCACGTTTCTATTAGTTTTTATTCAAGCAGAAAATACAGACCCAGGATTCTTGTGTTTGTTGGTAATGTTATGTTTGTGCTTGGTGCTCCCACCTGCAGTTTTCTGTGTACACGAGCAGATCAGGACAGTGGTGAGGTTTCTCTGGGTTTGTGGCAGCTTTGAACACAAACACTGCTGTATATCCTGCTGCTGCACAAACATGCTTCAGCAGAACTCTGTGCAGGGCTGTGACGGGAAGATTTGCCCCCTCAGCAGATTCATTATTCACTTGGCTTTCTGTGACGCAGTCACAAGATTAAGAAGCTTTGGGTTGATTATCCAGGTTTCCCTCTGTTCTAGAACAAAGCCTCCTTGAACCTAATTACCTTCATTTGCACACAGGAACAGGCAGTAACAGTGTGACAGCAAAGTTGTGTACTTTTCTTTTTTGTATTTATATGGTGACGACTGTACAGACCACATAAAGCCATCAATGATACTTTTGCACTCAGCATATAAAGATGGCGGCCGCGCTGCATCTGGATGATATTTACTGTGTAGATCAGCTTTTAAAGAGGGGAGACGAAGCTCGCCGGCCACAGCAGAAGCTGCCGGGCTGACAGGTGGGACAGAAATGAACAGTCGATAGAAACGGTCCCTAAAATGTGATCCCAGGGTTTGATAACTCCGCCCACTCAGGGCAGCAGGAGCTTGTTTGTAGCAGCGATGATGAGGTGTGCCACGCTGTGTGTAATTGCAGAATCTGTCACTAATTGTTTTGGGGATCGGTGTCGTCTTCTCCGTCGTTTTCCACGTGGGAACAAAAGAGAGCAATGGAGCAAGCGAGGAGTCGGAGGAGGCCGAGGGGGAGCGGAGGCCACTGCTGCCGCGCTCCAACACCTTCTCGTCTCTCCTGCAGTGGAAATGCTGGCTGCGACAGCCTTCTTTCTACCAGGTATGGAGCTTTGAATGACTTAAGCACTGACGCCACCTCCACCCGAACCTCTTCAGAATGACGGGAGCAGCTTCCAAGGCTGGGCGGGCGTCAGCGCCCGTTCAGCTTGAGATGTAGGATTTTGATATCGTAGCTGCATCAGCAGACCTGCTCGCTGTGTCTCTGCAGGTGGCCGTGCTCTACATGTCCACCAGGCTGATCGTCAACCTGTCTCAGACGTACATCTCCATGTATCTCATCAACACTCTGGGGCTGCCAAAGGTGACGGGAAATCGTCCAGTTCACTCGTAACACGCTGGGTTGTCGTCACGCGCTCATCTTCTGCTTGTTTTTTCCTCCCAACAGAAGTTCATAGCTACCATCCCATTGGTGATGTACGTGAGCGGCTTCCTGTCCTCCTTTATCATGAAGCCTGTCAGCAAACTCATTGGGAAATGTGTAAGTAAACCAGGTCAGGTTTCTGAAAGCAGCACGAGTGGCTCTGAGGGACTCGCTGTAGAAAACAAAACGTCATATTTGTTCTTGTCAGTCACGCTGACACGATTGCACCACAGAAATGGGGAAGGTGGAGCCTGTGCTGTGTTCACAGTAACAATACTTCATTACTCAGTAACAGGATGTGATTGCTTCTGTATCTGCATCATCAAAAAGGCAGAAGTGGGTCACTGTCATGTGTCTTCTGTCCTCTGATTGGTCCAGCTTACTTACTTCGTGGGCCTGCTGCTGATCATGGCGTTCTCGTATTGGGTGCTGCTGGACGTCACCATGGGTCAGCAGGTATACGGGGCGGCCGTGCTGCTGGGGGCCGGGTCCGCCACCATCCTGGTCATATCGCTCGCCATGACTGCGGAGCTCATTGCAGATCAGACGGTAAGACGTGCGTGAAAGGCCGAGGCGGAGGACGAAGGATCCTGTTGTTTGAGCGAATTTGTTCATCTCTTTGCAGCAAAGCGCAGCGTTCGTGTACGGAGCCATGAGTTTCACTGACAAGCTGGCCAATGGACTGGCAGTGATGATCATTCAGGCCCTGCATCCCTGCCAGTTAGTGCACACACACACGCACACACACACGCACACACGCACGCACGCACACACGCACGCACGCACACTAGAATCTGGCAGAGTGTGTGTGTCCTCCATCCTGATGCCTGAGTGTGAACGCTGCACCACTGTGGCCTCTGTGTCTCGGTGACAGTCTGCTGAGAATCATTGAGGTTTTTATTGTTAATTAAAGCAAAATTAAAACCCTTAAAACTGATGTCGTTAACTAAAACTCTGCAGATGTGATCAGTGTCAGGTTGTAGTACGACTTGGTTACTTGTTCTGATCAACGGCGTCAGATAGAAACAGTAAACATGTCAAACAGTTACATGTGCACACGTCCGGTACTGTGCTGCTAGGACACACACGTGTGTGTGTGTTTAAAAAGAACCCATCCTGACAGTAAACTCTTCTGTGTGTGTGTGTGTGTGTGTGTGTGTGAGACAGCACTGTGGTGTGCTGTCCTGCCTGTGTGTGGTTCTACCATTACATCATGGTCATCGTAACGGGAGGCGTTTCCATCGTCGCAGCTTTGGCCCTTTGCTCCATCCTCATCTGGCCAATCAAGATCAGAGGGCGTAAGTCTCTCTCTCTCTCTCTCTCTCACTCACTCACACACACACACACACACATACACACACACACACACACACATACACACACAGAGACACACACACACACACACACATACACACACACACATACACACACAGAGACACACACACACACACACACAGTGTTTCTTGTGCGTCTTCACCTTTTCACTGTGTGTGTTTGCAGGTGCTCTGCCAATCATCTCCAGTGAAGCAAATGGAATCAACTGACAGGGCTCCTCCCACATCATCTCACCACGGGGAACTTTTTCAGGGAACGGCAGGAATCCTGTGGGACTTCCTGACCCGCTGCTGAAACCAAGAAGCTTTCTGTTTTTAAACTGAGATTTGCATCCTTTCATAACCTTGTTTTGTCTTCATTTTCCAACAAACCTCTGGCGTCGGACTACAGGCCAGCAAACACGTGCACAGCTGCACCTGCACTGCTTTAAAGAATTGAGTCGCACAATAAGCTAGTTTGTAATGATTTTTGAGTACAGTGGCTGCAGCTGATTTCCTCTCACCTCTGACCCCCATGATTTTCACTGTGCACATGACAGGCCCGGCTCTGCAGCACTTATTTCCTTTTACTACACGGGGTCAGCCTGAAATTCCCTAAATGTGAATGAAACTACACGGAGTTTGGAAAATGATGAGCAAACAGTTGTGCTCCTTAAACAGACATCAAACATGTTTCACACGTGCAGGAGAGCAGGGCTGGCTGCATGTCGCATTAATGTCCTGGATGACAAAGGGAACCGAGCCCCTGCTCGGAGGAGGACGTGAACGCCGTTCGGTGTCCTCAGCAGTAAAATCTTCCCCAGGTTTCACTAAAAGAGTCATTCCACTACCCCCCGCTACCATTGGACACACAAGGCCGTCTGTACAGCGTGCAGGCTGACGGCAAGGAGGATGCAGCACAGACGACACTAATACAAGCGTTTACCTCGAAGACGTTTGACTGGACTCGCTCAGTGACGCAGGTCAGAGGACGTCCCTGCTGAGCTTCACCGGCTTGTTTCCAGTTGTGCTGTCCTGGAATTTGTCCCTCAAATGTTATGTAAACTGGAATCAAATGGAAGATGAATCACGTTTGTAATTAAGTGAGTTGATGAGCAGAGCTGTGTCTGACATTTAAACGCTTCAAAGGGATCAAATGTATTTGATGTGTGCATAGGAGGGAAGGTGGTGTTGGACCAGAGCTTTGTAATGATCAGCAGGACCTTTTTACTTTGTCTTCTACCTGTGTGATAAATCCTTTATTAAACAGGAGTCATTCCTCTGGTACGTTCTTCTTCTCAGCTGTGAACAGTTGCTACAGACGTCTGTCCCCGAACAGAAGCTGGCAGGTTATAATATTCATACAGTATGAAACCGCTGCTTCTAATTACAGCCAGTTTTATGGTCGCAGCAGCAGAGCTGTGACCCCTCGACCGTAACAGAGCTCACTATAACTCAGGGGTGTCCAGCTCCAGGCCTGGAGGGTCCTGCAGGTTTAGATCTGACCCTGGGTCAGCACACCTGAATGTCACAGTTCATTCCCAGGTCTCTGGAGAACTTCAGGACATGTTGAGGTCATTTAGCCATTTAAATCAGCTGTGATGGATCGAGGACACGTCTAAAGCCTGCAGGCCCCCCAGGCCTGGAGCTGGACACCTCTGGTGTAACTACTGATATTGTCACCCACTCCCACTCAGTCTGATTTAAACTTCATCATCACTCACGATGCAACCGGAAACCTGCACCTCCCAACACGTGCAACCACACGCAGCCCGCAACGCCTGAAAGGCGTGGAAGGTCCTACGGGTCATAGATTTCCCACAGTGGAGCAACTCCCCACCAGCTGTGATCATAGCTTTGAGTCTGTCTTCACGTGTCCCAGCACCAAACACACTTATTCACATCACCAACACGGTGCAGCGTGGACCATCGACGAGTGGCACGCACATCCACGCACCGTTTCTGCTCTGGCAGCTCCGTATGCTCCGCCCCTCCTCCGCACACGCCCACATCAAAGTGCAACCTGAACTGTTGCTATTCTCATCCCACCTTCACACACACGTATCCTGTTTCTGCTGACCTTCCTTTGTCGTTCTGTCCCTCCACCTCTGCAGAGGCTCCACCCTAAAACCTTTGACTGTAGACCTCAGCACGTCTCGTGTGCCCAGCACTTTCACAAGCGTCTGTGTCCCTGCAGAGCACAGCTCTTCTAGCTCCCATCCTGTGTTTTCTCCATAGACCATAGGTGTCAAACTCTGGCCCGCGGGCCAAATTTGGCCCGCAGCCTAATTACATTTGGCCCGCGAAGCCATACCAAATGACTATCAGAGCTGGCCTGCTGGTATTATACAGCTAATATATATATTGTTTAGTATTAAGCTTTGCTTGTTCCATATTCAGTTTTTCAGCACAACGTGTTTAAGTCCATAAGAAAAGATTCATTCTCATATCTGGAGGAATAAATATATTTCAATAAATATTAACGTTAGCCCGCGACTTTGTTCCAGTTTTGAATTTTGGCCCACTGTGTGTTTGAGTTTGACACCCCTGCTGTAGACGGTGCAGTTCCTGTACTCCATCAACACCCAAGCAAACGGCTCTGCTGTTTCTTGGTGCTTCCTCCATCTCCAGTGTCACCACAGATGCTGACCGCCCTCCATCAGCGACATGTAGCCGCTGCTGCTGAGCTCTTTATAGATGAGAGCTCTATGACAGAGGTGCTGTCACCGCCATCTATGGGACGAGATCCCGAAATAAAGGAATGAATCACGTCCGCAAGACGAAATGTGAAAGACGGAGGTGAAAGTGTGAAAATGGGAAAAACCAAACGATTAAATGTAAAAACAAACAAACAAACAAACAGGTTGATGTGAAATCTGTGATAACGACAAACAACACGAAGCTTTGAATTGTGTAGTTTTATTGCTGTTGTGAGGCTGCAGAGCTGCCAGCAGCAGCTCTCAGCAGGCAGCGCGATGCGCAGCGCGGCTTTAACGCTGCTGTCAGGGAGCGCTGGCGTTCATCTTCTCCTGGCAGCCGTCCCAGAAGCTCTGAAGTCTGTTGTCTTTGTTGCTGCAGAAGTCGGTGAAGTCTCTGAGCAGCCGGTCCGCCAGCCGCTCGTCGCCCAGCACTCCGGTTCTCCACGCTTTGGTCAGCATGGTGTTGTAGGCCCAGTAGTAGCCCACCCTCTCCTCCCCTCCGAACGGGCCCTGGCTGTTGGAGGTGGTGGAGTTTCTACGGCGGCGCTGCTGCCCGCTCGAATACTTCCTCTTAGCGTACGGCAGCTGCAGGAACACGGTGCCTGAAACGAGGCGGTGAAACTGGTCAGCTTCCCACAAACACAGTGGGTGTCTGTGCTGTGACGGGACTAACCTGTGACGTGGATGTACTGAGGCTTGTTCTCAGACGGGAAATTAAAGGTGGAAGCAGAAAACTTGTCATGCACGAAGCCAAACCTGGTAGAAAGAGTACAGTGTTCACACAAAGTGAAGCATGATGGAGAATGTTAAGCTGAAAATCCTAAACTCTAAGTCTGATTTCAGGAAAGGGGCCGAGTTGTAAACGTAGAATGACACGATGAGCGCTGGCTTCACGCTGCCACAGAGCACAAACCTCACAGGAAAGTAACATGAAGCAAGCGCCTCTTTCTTCCACACAGCTTCTGATCGTTTCATCTCCTGCCCCATCACGTGTTCGTGTTTACTCCAGTCTGTCCGTTTAGATTCACGGCTGTTATAAGTAACCATGTTTAGAGTTAGCAGCTAAAGCTAATCGGCTTGTATCCAACGTCAAGTTAGCGCAACAGGGTCAGCCAAGGTTTACATGTGAGATTCAAACACGATAAAGCCGTAGGTCGATAGAATAACAGGAAGTCAAAGAAACACTGAAATGGCTGAAACAAAGAGCAGAACATTCATGAATCTAACGCTGTGGAGTGTTTCTAACAGATCACAGAAGCCTGCGTGTCAAAACTAGAAGCAACAGAAGAGTAATGCATGTTTCTTTACATGTTTAGCCCTGCAGCAGCTAACGCAGCGCTCCATGTGTAACTGACAGCACAGTGCAGACAGCGACTACAACCTGTAGAGGACGGCCTCCTGAAAGAGCTGCATCCTGTCCCAGTACGTCTCCGGTTCAAACCCTGTGTGATGACAGGACACATGTTGTCACTGAGCCACATGGACGCACACGAAAGACTCGTTCAGAGAGGCGGGAACCTTCAAAAAGGTTGTCGCTGCCATTCTTCAGCAGGCAGTGGACGTTCAGAGGAATGAAGAGCTGCGCTCTCAGCGGGTCTCCGTACAGGCAGGACGTCAGAGCGAAGGGAACTTCCAGCACCGGCACCAACAGGAAACCACAGGACGCCGCCTTCCTGTGCCAGCCTTGGACCTGATGGACAGTGACCGTTAAAACCTGTGAATCAGACACTTCCTCTGGGCTCATGTAAAGATTATGGCTGCCTGACGGCTCTTATTTTTCACACTCTCAAAGCACAGCAGTAAATCTGTCACAGCGTCACTGTGCTCCAGTGCAGCGGGTGTGTTTGTAGCTGTTCTCTGTGGAGCTCAAACGTACGACCTGCAGCGTCACTGTGCACAGCCACACAAACGATTCACTTTACTCGGCCTGTCTCCCCTCGGTGTGGTTCATTCATCACATAATGACACAGTGACACTCCCACAGTGTCTGTGCTCTCACAGCATTCATGTTTCTATTCTGCTACAGCAGCACATGTACATACTGCATGTATACTCTGTGCACACCATGCATCAAACAGAGCTGAGCTGCAGTTTGGACGTTAGAGGGATGCACACGCTGGCTTTGACTGCAGCGCTGCTTTGAACCAGGACACGTGCTTACCATTTCAAAGAGCACTGCAGCAGTGACGGCCATCCAGTGCAGCTTGATCTCAAAGGCAGCGTTGAGGGAGAAGTTGCCGTGGTAATAACAGCTGCACCACTCAGTTCGGTCACTGCGGTTGTTGACGTCCACGTCTAGAGTGACCGTCTTCTGCTCTGGAACTGTAGCAGCTACAGGACACGTGGACAAGGGTGGGAAAACAGGAAGACGGGAGACAAAGCAGCAAAGAAAAGGAGAGGCTGAGGCATGATGAAGAGCACAGCTGCTGACGGCTTCATGGACGACCCTCCAAGGTTGGATCGACACTGACTGACGCTCTGTTTTCTAGATTACACACCAGCTTTGAATAAGTATTCATATACAGTCTGGTATGTGAGCCAGCACTTATTACCAACTAATGTGTTGATATACTATTTTTGTTTCTTAATTCTGAATATTTATATGTAAGACTCCAGATGTGGACCGTTTAGTGCACATGGCTGCACAGATACAGGAACCTCTGCAAACTGGCACCAGCTTTATCACTGTGCTAACATTCATGTTTCCAGGTACGGGCGCATTATTCCAGCTCCTGGATGCAAAGTTTAAGCCAGTCCAGCTGCAAAACAGCAATGTTTTAACAAATGATGCATTTAATGGCTGCAGGAAGCAAGAAACAAGCATGAGTGCAGGCAGCAGAGGGACAGGTGAGGACAACGCACACCACAGCACTAGTAACCCACAGCCACTGACACCACAGCGTGCACCGAGACTCCACACCACCAGTGCAACTACTGCTGCTTATGCACTAACCACACAGCATGCACTGAGGGGGCTATTTGATCACATGGATACTATTAGAACTACAGGTAGTGTGCATGCACTGCAGAACACAACGCCAGCTGTCCCGTGCAGATCTGCAGGCGCCCGTGAGGCCAGCTGAGCCCTGCATCTGTGTCAGTGACGGCGCAGGGGGAGGACGATGTCAGGGACAAACACGAACGATGGTAAATGAGGTTTGGATGTTACGTCTGTGGGTTTTACATGTAGGCTCGTCGTTTTCAGTTTGGGGTGCAATACAGCATCGTCTGTTAATCTACGAAAACTGCAAATACATGCAAAGAAGAAGCAGAAGCACACTGTGCATCAGGGCCACTGACTGCAGTCACACATCGATTCACTGCTGTGCTACAGTTGTCTGTGTGTGTGAGGACTGCTGCTACAAAAACTGAAGGAACAAAGGAAATGTGTGCAAACTGAAAACCACGAGTGTTGCTGCATCCAAGGCCAACAGCTGGAGGGTGCAGAGTTGAGCAGATGTTGGCCGTGATGCTACAGCCATAATCCAATCCTAAATAACTATCAGAGGCTACAGGCACTCAGGATTTCCCCTTTGGCTTGTGCAGCACTGGACCAACATCCCCAAACAAATGCAGCCTGTTCACCTTTGGTGACACGCTGGGCTCAGCCGGCCCCCTGAGGCAGGCTGCAGTACGATCTGCATCAGACTGCATTAGACGGTGTGGGTCGGGCTGGGTGTACCTAGCAGTGCAGCGGCCTGGCTGCGTCCTCCAAAGCTGCGGCTGAAGGAGCTGTGCCTACTTGCGTAGGAAGCTGGTCGGCTGGGCAGCCAGGGCAGGAGGAAGGCCGGGAGGTCGCAGGGGCGCCGCTCCTCCAGCACGAAGGCCACCTCGAACCACTTTCTTTGGAACAGGGAAAAATCCTCTAGTGCTGCAGTGGACCAGCCCCCACCTGCAGCGGTGGAGAGCGGGGGGGTGGCGCCTACAGGGGAAACGGCTGTATGAGAATAACCACACGTTTAAAATGTATTCGCCGAGTTAAAAGGATGTTTGTCCGTGTGCCTGTTCACTCACCGTCCTTCTCTCCCACTATCCTGTAGAAGTAGAAGCCGTAGACAAAGGTGCGCATGGCTTCCCCCGAGGCGTGCGTCACCAAACCTTCATCCAACATTTTCTACACAGAAGTCAGTTTATGGTCACTACATTCAGATGACATGGACAGAGGAGAGTGGCTGCAAGCCGAGCCCTCATAATGTCCTCCAGATTCCTCAGGTGTCACCCTCACCACAAAACTGACCTTTCACTTTGCATTTTAGGGCCACAGACCTTGTTTACATAAAGTATCGTCTGTTTTTGAGCGAAAATAAAACGAGAAAATGTTCAGATTATTTTGACTGTCTGATGAACCACAGAGTGCTGTGTGTTGAACTCCAGTGAGAAAGGTTTCTTTGAAGCATTTATAAAAGTTAAATGGCAGCACATAATCACAGCTGTGGCCCTCAGGGGTCAAACTTGTCCTCATCTGGTTTGATTGATACTTAATTAATATGAGGTGGATTTTTCCCCACTTTTAATTAAAACTTAATTCAAACATTTTGACACTATTTTTATTGCATTTCAAATCGAAGTCTGATAAAACCTGATTTATACCAAATGTTTCTTTGTTTTCAGGTAAAAAATAAATTTAATGATCAGTTATTGTGATTATTGTTTCACAGCCAGAGTCGGCTGCTTTGACAGATGATCACAGACGGGTTTATGTCAAAGTTCATTTAGAAAGCTGTTTTTAAACTACTTCTAATCACATCTGTTGTCCTCTGGGCTCAAAAAGGCTCCGTTTGCTTTGACTGTTTATAAAGCAACAAGTATAAAATATCATCCATCTCTGTTTCAAGGATTTATTCAACTTTATTCCAACTCATTACCTGATGATCTTCTATTGGGTCTTCATCATGAAATGATATCACTTTTGTGCTTCTATGATAAATCTTGTTTCAGCATGAAAACTTCCCTGCCAGACTCAGGATGTCATAAACTGGCCGTAGCGACTCTGCTGGATGCACCGCAGTAAGAATCAACACACCCACACACAGCAAAAGTATTCGGCCCCCTTGAACTTTCCCACATTTTGTCACATTACAGCCACAAACATGAATCAATGTTATTGGAATTCCAGGTGAAAGACCAACACAAAGTGGTGCACACGTGAGAAGTGGAAGGAAAATCAGACATGACTCCAAACATTTTTTACAAATAAATAACTGCAAAGTGGGGTGTGTGTAATTATTCAGCCCCCTTTGGTCTGAGTGCAGTCAGTTGCACATAGACGTTGCCTGATGAGTGCTAATGACTAAACAGAGTGCACCTGTGTGTAATCTAATGTCAGTACAGATACAGCTGCTCTGTGACGGCCTCAGAGGTTGTCTGAGAGAATATTGGGAGCAACAACACCATGAAGTCCAAAGAACACACCAGACAGGTCAGGGATAAAGTTATTGAGACATTTAAAGCAGGCTTAGGCTACACAAAGATTTCCCAAGCCTTGAACATCCCACGGAGCACTGTTCAAGCCATCATTCAGAAATGGAAGGAGTATGGCACAACTGTAAACCTACCAACACAAGGCCGTCCACCTAAACTCACAGGCCGAACAAGGAGAGCGCTGATCAGAAATGCAGCCAAGAGGCCCATGGTGACTCTGGACGAGCTGCAGAGATCTACAGCTCAGGTGGGGGAATCTGTCCACAGGACAACTATTAGTCGTGCACTGCACAAAGTTGGCCTTTATGGAAGAGTGGCAAGAAGAAAGCCATTGTTAACAGAAAACCATAAGAAGTCCCGCGTTGTCCCTCCTTGTTTGTCATTGAGTTGGCTGTAGAGCAGGTCGTCTGCTAATTGGATGGTTGTTGGTTCAATCTCTGTGTGCTCTAGTCTGGAGTTCTTACCAAGGTGTCCTTGGGCAAGTTACTGAACCCCAACTTGGTCTCTGATGCATCCATTGGCATGTGAACGTTAAAAAGCAGAATAGAAGCAGAATACATGGTGTATAATGCTTTCAGTACTCGAGTAGAAAAGCAACTGAAGGAGTATGGGACCTGGCGAACGCACTTTTCTCCTCTCCCTTATCTTCCCTGCTTATGTCCTTGTCTAGTCTCGTGTTTTTTGTATTACTTTTCCCTGGAACACTCTCTCACAGTCTGTTCTCTAAAACCTAAAAGAGGAATTATGGGTTGGATCAACTGGTCCCTAAATGCAATTGACACCCCTTTCTCAACGAGAAGTCTGGGCTCGGGTGAGCCTGAGTGCTGAAGATATCTACCTATTCGGAACCATGGTAACAGGGTTCTGGTTGATCGGAGCTGGCTTGGCCCTGACTTATCGAAGAATTAAGGAAGCGGAACCGGCTGTTCAAACCCCCACAAGGCTGCCCGCTGGGATTGGAACGATGGGAGAGGCTCAGAATAAGATCTCTGACTGCAGACTGGATACATCTCAGAAGGGCTCGCTTGGAATAAGATCTCTGAGTGCAGACTGGATGACATCTTGGGGAGGCACACTGCCGTGAGTTCTCAGAATCGGCTCCTTGAGCACAAGAAATGACAACATCACAGAACGCAAGTATGAGAGCTCACGGCTCTCCAACGGGAGATTGAGAGACCAGTGTTGGACTGTAGAACTGCTTTGAAATTCATATGAGCTGTTCGCACTAAAGTAAAAACCTCCATCACTTTTGTGGATACCCCTTCGGCACCAGCCGTGGGCTCAAGGCTGGAGCTGAACAACAACTCCCTGATAACGACTGTGTTTAGACTGTTCTTCCCATTCCATGCAAGCCCACCTGGGTTGGCTGGAAGACTGTTTACTTAGCCTGGCAGGGAGGAGGACACTGACTCAGCTGAACTCTGGACACGCACACACATACACATACTGATACTGATAAGCACTCACTGACGCATCACCCTCCCTACCCCGGATCCAACGCCACCTCCAACGCTTACCTCCCCTCTGATGTGGACATCGGGTCAGTTGGAGGCGCAGTCGAAGATTGCAGCGGTCCCAGATCAGATGTACACACTGGAACACTTTGCCATGTTGCTGTCTGTGTTTATTGTGCTGTGGTGTGTTGATATCTGTGCATTCCTGTATTATCCTTCTGTGTTACACATTTCGATGTTTTTTTCCTCGCCTGACCTGTCTCCCCAATGTGATGTTTGTATTGTATGTATTGTACGGTCGGCAAGGTCTGTCATCTCGGTTGTGGGCAAAAGACCTGCAGCTGACAAATAAAGGCTATCTCATCTCATCATCTCTTTCTTGATCTTCATCATAACTGAAGTGGAAGATGTGTAGTCCTCTGACACATCTTCTATTTCACTTCATAGCCTTCTTCCACTCCTGTGGGTGGGTGATGTGGGGGCTTCTTCAGAGAAAGGGTAGCATGTGCTCTAAATATTGGCAACATTTTCTTTATCTTCTAACTCTGGATCTTCCTGACCATTGATTCTTCCTCATTATACTAGAGGACAATATGTGCTTTGTTCTGCTGCTCATCATTTTCCACAACATGGTAATTTTTTTACTTTTCATACTTTCTGTGTATGCATCACTGTAGGGTCGACCTTACAACATGAAGCACCTCGAGGCGACTGTTGTTGTGATTTGGCGCTGTGTAAACAAATTGTGTTGTTGGTAAGTGGCCTGTATTTGTATAGCGCTTTACTAGTCCCAACTCTTGCGCCACGATCTTGTTGTTGTTCTTGTTACACATCAGTGATCAAAGATGTGTGAAAGCAGTTTGGTGTGACAATGTGGCCATTGGCAACACATTGGCAACACATTGGCAACACATTGGCAACACATTGGCAACACATTGGCAACACATTGGCAACACATTGGCAACACATTGGCAACACATTGGCAACACATTGGGGTCGTTTTTGACCCCTGAGGACAGCAGGTGTTAGTAAATCCAATAACAACCCCATAAATAAATCAAATGACTTAAAACTTATTCCGATCATGTATAGCATAGTACTGAATAACTCCTGTTATCTTCAGACCATTTGATGAATAAAAAACACATTTTTGATGAAAAAGATTTCTTTTCGGGTCAAAAATGACTCGAGGACAACACAAGGGTTCAAGCAGCAGCTTAGATCTGCCGTGCTCGTCTTCACAGCCTGGCTGAGCTAACACAGCGGGGCCGTCCTTCCTGGTGCGGCGCAGATCCTCCATTAACAAACAGCTTTGCTACATCGTATCTGACTATTGGAGCCACATGCAGGCTGCAAACTAACGGCGTGGCCTACACTGCAGTTATGACTCACACTCTAATCAGCAGCAACAAACATCCTCCATCTCGTCACATTGAATCAAAGTTGGCACCAGGAAGTCCTACCTGCATGATATCCACCGCCATCCCCTGTGTGGCCACACCCTCCACGTTAGTGACCAGCCAATGAACCACTTCTGCGCTGATAAAGCAGTTGAGCGGCAGGCCCTTCTGCTCTGGGAGAAGCTGTACGCCCGTCCTGTAATGCAACCACACAGACAAATCACTGCAGAGAGTAATAGAGCAGGGCGATATGACCAAAAATACTCATCACCATATACAGTTGAAAATTTGCGATAACCATATAATTGACCCTAGACAAAATACTTTACAACTCCACAACTTTATTAGTGCAAAAACCCCATCAATGTATTTTCACTTAAACAAGCAGCTGTTGTTTATCTGCATTAAAGTTATATAAACTTTAACAGTGCAAACTCCTCGCTGACAGTTTAACCAAAAGGCGTTTCCAGTGGAAACTGGCCGACACATCCTCAGCATAACCATGTATAACATCCACTAAACTTAAAAAGAGGTTAAACACACAATACGGTAACATTATGTTGAAGCACAGTACGTATCACTCCGCGAGGCCCCGCCTACGATAGCCGTAATGCTCCAACAATCCATCAAGCGGTGCGGCTTCGTAGCTTAGCAAAGTCGTACTGAAACATCTGACAGATTTTCGAGCGCCGTGCACATAAAATCGTTTCGAGGTCAGTAAACACAACCAGAGTTCATACATAAGGCACACGGGATTATAAGGTGCTCTGTCGACTTTCAGAAAAATCAAAGGATGATTTTAAGTGCGCCGTATTTTCCAAACAACACGGTAATAACGACGGCCCGCTAGCATGCGCTACCAAAAATAGTGCTTTGTTGTGTATCTGACGGACGAAGCTAAACCAGTTCCACACCAGTGAAGCTGCAGCATTTTTACAAACCAGTTCAGGTTCATGGTTTCACTCAACGATCCGCTTTCGCTCTTCTCATTCTGCGTCGCCGCCATGATTTTTCCGCCATGTGCGTATGTAAACAAAGGCACTGCGCATGTGCATTTTACCTATATTCTATCGCCATCATTTTCTTATCGTTGCCCAACATTACACCGGTGTTACCGTGAACGGTATGATATGGCCCCGCCCTAGACTGAAACAAACTGGCACTTTTCATTTGGAAGTTCAGATTGTTAGAAATGTTCTTCTTATCTCACCTGCAGATATCCAGCGACCACAAGAACCCTGAAGTATGTTTTTATCTGAGCACGTTAGTTTTGGCCATTCCTGCTGGCAGTGGCCCACGGGGAGACACACGTGCTAACGTTTCATAGATTTTCCTCCGTTATCGTACCGACTCATTGGTCCCAAACAATCAGGAGACATTAAAAAGGAATCTTACGTGGGATGTTTGATCGCTTCCAGGATCTCCATGAGTGTGGAGGAAGAGGACAGAGAGAGGACTCCTGCTGCAGACTGCCCACTGTGAACACATCAGTGAGTGGAATTAGCAGCTCCGTGCACTGAAGTCACGATACAAAATAACGTGGGCGTTTCCTCTACACGAGGCGCTAAAAGCAACGGTCTCAGTTTAACCACATTCTACAAACTGTTTTTCTGACAAGTGTTGACCTCATGAAAACTTGGATGAGCTTAATGTTTCTAAAGTATCCGAGTACATAAAAGAGCAGGTCACCTGACGTCGGTGCTGCAGGCTGCAGCTTCTCCTGTAGGCTGCGCTGCTGCTCCGGGCTGAACTCCTCTGTCTGCAGCCTCGCTCGTCTCAGCCGCCAGCTACAGTCGCACACGTCACAAAGGTTTCCCACATTACACACTGTTCGTCACTCTGGTGGTATCTGCACATGCCGACGGTGTCAGCCACACCGACACAAAGGACGCGTGTGGGTCTGCACAGCAATGAGCCGTTTAACACAAAGTCATCTGTTCCCACAGCGGGATGAGACAGGATGTCATTCCCAGTGTGCTTCATGGCTGATGGAAAGCTACCTTTGTGTTCAGGTGCTGAGACAGCAGCTCACAGGAGCTGTGCTTGGAGGCAACGCTGCAGATAATAATGTTTTAGTTGCCTCATCCCAAGCTGTGGCCTAAATGACAGTTTTCTGCTTTCCTCAGCTGGAAAACAAGAGTTGAGATGAAACTTTGATACAAGCTCAGCTAAAATGTAGTTTTGTTTTTTTAAATGTCAAACATTGGAAAACAACACAAACCTTTTTTCTAACAGCCAATGGCTCAGCATGTTTGTGCTCTCGGCTCATGGTGAACATGAATAAAAACATCAAACAAAAAAGTCGCTTCAAACTGTAGAAACTGAGATTTCTACGGGGCTGTCAACGTTAACGTGTTAGCACGTGTTAGTCCGTCTGCAGCGGAGTGGACGCACTTCATACAAACTGCCTGAGACTCTGACAGACGCATTTCAGGGATTTTGGGTCGTTCTGCGCTGCAGACGGTTCATTGTGTTGACAGTTTGAATTGCGTAACCGTGACGACGGACTAACACGTGTTAACACGTTAACAGCCCTAATTTCTACATGTCAATATATGGACCCCAAGTGGCCCCCGGGCCACGAGTTTGACACCCCTGCTCTATAGTTGGTCTCTCTGTGTTTGTACATCATTAATGGAAAGCACCAGCGTAAGGACAATACATGAACAGATGTGGTCAGGTACAACAGACATGTGCACACCATCAAACATCTGCATGTACAGGCACCACGTGAGGAAACAGGACGGGCTGAGAAACTGAATGTTAGTGATGCAGAAACTGCACTGGATTATTACTAATCTGACACTAGATTCAATGCAATAAGCAGCCATAAAACATGCAAACAAACGTGATCCCAGTGCGAGGAGGTCTCAGCAAACATCACTAAGAGCACTGCTGCAAAGCATGCTCATGCAGCGACACAGCAAACGACACACACGTGCACGCCCAGCATCCCCGATACTAACCTGAGAGTGACAGATGTAGGAGGAACGAGGGCTACGTATAAAATCCAAAATAAAGGCCGCGTCCTGTCAGCATACAGGAAGAACACAAGCCAGGATCAAACACCCAAAGCAACAGGAACCAAACAGATGATGGCAGGAAGCACATGGAAGGAGAGAAAGCAAGAGCTGCACACCAAAGCACCATAAACGCACACGTGTCTGCAGAAGCTCAGCGTGAAGCAAAAGGACGTGTTCTGCCGGGCGCACACATCCTCACCTTGCGGGGGCTGTCTACGTATGTGGGAGCTGCGGTCACACTTGCAGGGTCACCGACGGCTGCTGAGGGCTTCGCCGTCTCCTCCAGTGTCCTGACACGAAGCACAACATTTATAAAGACTGACACGCTGCACAGCAAACCACAGAATAATTACATAGCCCTAAAGTTCTGTGAAGAACCATGAACGTGATACAAGGCTCAGACAGCCACAGGTCCAGGGGACACGCACTTCTGGTTCTGCTCCATCTCCAGCAGGGCTGATAAGGCTGACGTGCCCTTCTTGCCCTGTGGTGGCGCCACGGGCTCAGCGGGGTACGGAGAGAGCGGGCTGGTCACCTGGAGCCCTTTGAGGGGCGCACTCTTCTGCTGCATATCAGATAAGAAAACGATGCGTCAGCGCCAACAACACTGCAGATCAGTGGTTTGTAACGAGCTCCACTTTGATGTGCATGCAATCAAAATCTCACCCTGATGATCCTGTCAGAGCGGTGCCGGCGCCGAATACGGTTGAGACCCTCCAGGAAACGAATGAAGCCGTCCAACAGGACCCAGTCCCCGCTGTTACCCGCTCCAGCACCCGCTCCCTCCCCGTAAACGTCCCAGTGTCCCTCCCCATCCGCCACCCGACGAGCCCCTCCGGCCGGCAGCAGGAGGAAGCGAGTTCTCCAGAACTTGAGCGAGTCAATCAAACTGGGGAGGCAGAGGAAGTGACTGGCGTGTGCATATTACATACACGATGTGGGAAGTTATTCAAATGCTACGGTAACAGGACAGTAACGTCCCGACAGCACTGCTACCTGAAGTCCTCCGAGCCACCAGAGCAGATGTACTGGTCCAGGTAGTTCCACTTGTACTCCTCCAGTCTCTCGTGTCCAAACTCGACCCAGCAGCAAACAAACTGAGCATCAGAGTGCGGAGGACACAGGCTGTAGCTGTACTGGATCTGAGCCGACTCGTACGGGTACCTGAAACACACGAGCTGCTGTTGGTGCCAGCGTGGCGTTCGCGCTAACATGAGAAACAGTTCACGTATGTCTCCACGCGTCACATCAGCCAACGATTCTTCGGCTCGTTCATTCACAACTGCAGACAGAGTGTCCTGGAGTCGCAGCGACCAGTTAAACCAGTTCAGTCTGACACCACGCGTGCTCTGCTTCAGACGGCTCCATCACCTCCATCGTACACAACATGTAATTACCAGCTTCAGCCAACAGTTACATTCAGTTCATTTCAACCACTTAATCCGTTACTTTTACTAGTAATGGATTACTTTTCTACTTAGTAATTCCAAATACTGCTTTAAGCTATCAATCTACACAAAAGTAAAGTTGGATTTTAGCCAAATAATTATTGTTTTTATCTCATTACTTATTAACAAAAGCTGCTGCTGCCTCCGTCTGTTTCTACACGTCAGTGTGGATCCAGGCACGGGTCCTCAGAGGGGGGCCTGCGCAGGACTAAGAGCCCTGCTCTGACAGGACACGCCTGCTGGTTCTCGTGTTGGTGTATTTGGGCCGGGTGCACTCACTTTGGCAGGTAGCGAGTAACCGTTATGATCTTGTCTTTGAGGCAGACTTTGTGGAAGGTGCGGCCCATGCTGACCCAGTAAACGCTCTCCTCCTCCTCTGTCCGACGCAGAGACACCAGACCTGAAGACACGAGAAGAATCGGGTCACACGTAGTGACAAACATCTGGCGTTTCTCTTTAAGACGCCACAGCTGGCACACGGACGTCTGTTCTACGGTTATTATGACTGAAGGTTGACAGATAAGCAGCTGCAGCCCAAAGAGAAGACGCGTCGTTTCGTCTTCATCTACAGACCGGCTCTGCACTCAATGTGCAACTGGAAAGAACAGCATCCAACATCATACGTGCACCCACCATCCAGTGATTGAAAACAGAGCTCGCACTGTCACATACCTCGAGCCGGCCTTCTTCTAAAAACTGAAAAAGCAAAACTTTTAAATTCAGTTTTCAGCTGTAAACACAAACAGATACTCTGAAGACTACTACAAAGTACGGCTGCTTTATTTGTTTCTGCTTCCTCTGTGTTTGCTCAGACTAATGATGACGATGTAATAGATTACAAAGAGTTCTTTCACCTCTGGAGTACAGCGGACTGCTGCCGAGGGGCGTGGCCACAGCGGGCTGCTGTTTTCTGTTATTGGGCTGGACGATGATCTGGTAGCCCTGCATCAGCCTCTGACAGATGAACTCCTCAAACACCTGAGATGCACCCATCACGGGAACGTCATCTTCACGCCTGACAGGAGAACAAAGATGGAGGGCGCATCTTGTTTCAGAAATATGATTGTAGACAGGAAACCTCGAAGTTTCTCTTTAACCAGAGAAATGGTATCCGGTTGTTCAGTGATGACGTGACGAATCCTACTTCCGGGTCTAAAGTAGTCTGCGTTTAATATGGCTTTTGTGTTGTTAACATGTTTAATGTTTTGTATTTTCTTCTATTTGATCTCAAAAAACTCCTAAAACAGTCAGTGATCACTGTTGACCTCCCTCGGCTTTTATTACCGCTAATCATTTATTTAAGCTCAGTTTTTAAAACCTTAGGATGTAACTACAGCCCAGCCCATGCAGCAGTATATGAATGACTAACCTCGTATTGTGGATGGATTATCTCAGTTGTTCTCCTGGCTGAAGTTTGGTCCTTTTACAGCATCCTGCCATGCGATTACATTTGTTCCTGACCACCGAGAACACTCACGTTAACTTTTATCCAGTGGAAAAAAGTTAGCTTGTTTATATTATGCTAACATAGCTGTGTCGCTAGCGGTCACGTAGCACATCATTATATACCAGCTAGCCCAACTTCAGTAACCCTACAAACGTCACTGCTGTTTAGTTTTCTGTCTTCATTTATGCTGGAAGTGATAGCAGAGCTGTACGTTTTAATTTGTTTCCAAAACCCCGCAGTCAGGACATGCTATATTGTATTTAGATAGAAGCTAGCGAGCTAACTCCCTGCTAACTTCTAACTCCGTTAAATGTCATAAATTCTGTTTTCATGGATGCCTGGATGTTAAACTCAATTGTTACACCTGGTAGAGCAGAACGCTGATCATTTTATTAAAGATGAAAGACTTTAGACAGTTTTTAACTCTCAGTAATGCCATAGTGATCGTTTGATATATGGACCTGCAGCGGAGTTTAGACCCAGACACGGCTAGTGACGTCAGACTGAACAACCGGATAGCGCTTTACTCCGTCCCTATGGACCCCAAAGTGCTTCACACTACATCCAGTCATTCACACACACATCCACACACTGGTGATGGCAGCTACATGTGGCCACAGCCGCCCTGGGGCGCACTGACAGAGGCGAGGAAGAAAAACTCAGGTCACTCAGTTATTATTTATACCAACTGTGGTTTAGACCCACGCCTGTGTGGACTGGACACTCGTATCAGTGGTAAAAGCACTGATTCTTAGACAGCTTTTCTCCTCTCCCCGAGTACTCCGAGCGCTCTACACACACTCACAGCCGGTCTCCCAAACACTGACTCCAAGCTGAGTCAAACAACATCCACGCTCCGATGGATGCATCGGAGAGCAGCTTGGGGTTAGTATCCTGCCCACATGCAGACTGGAGGACGCAGGGGTGGAAACACCAACCTCCCGATCAGTAGGTGACCTGCTCTACCTCCTGAGCTACAGCCACCCCCACAGCTGGCTGAGCAGCTAACACCGAGACTCCCTGTGTCCTCGAGTACAAGCTGTAAACCAGTGAAGCTGATTCTGACTCGTTCGGGTCATAACCTGAAACCCCGCCTACAGACGGGGCGGAGCCTACCTGTCCAGGTCGCTGTGCGGCAGCAGATCGTAGCAGCCCTCGGTGTAGTCGTTCTGCAGCGTCTGCCGGTCAGGGAAGTAGTCCGTGGTAAGCGGGAGGCACGCCGGCGTGGTCAGGGACTTCCAGTCCACTCCCACTGTGCAGCAGAAGCTGGGCACTGTGGGGGGTGCAGATAGCAGCAGGCCTTCACACGCGCACACACACACGCACGCACACACAGCAAAACAACAAATCCCCGCAGCACAGACAAATGCAGGTACCCAGAGTGGAGTGGTACAAATGTGGGGGCAAGGATCAGGGAGCGTGGTGGGTGAAGACAGGGAGGAGGTGCGAACGACACAGAGTGGAAAAGAGGGGAAGAAAAAACAAGAGATGTGTTACTCAGTGGCCTGATGCTCCCGAGGGCCTGACGGTGCGCAGCAGCGATCACACATGCAGATTGTGGTTATGTGACGGTCAGGCTGTGATGGCATCGCTCACAAGAAAGTGAAAAACGTTCTTAGCAAAGGCGTGAAGTTCTCCTTCATGCAAACACACAGAGGTGAACAATGGGTTCAGAAGCTCTGCACAGCCATGCAACAACAGCACACTGCAGAGAGCAAGGAGGTCGCGGCGTTCGAAGACGACAGGACGGCGAATTCATTTCAGCTGCGTCATCAGAAAGTGTTGAGAGAAAGCTAGAAAACAGCAGGACGGGGAGAGGGTGACCCGGCGCCACGTGACCTGTGACATCGTTTATATCTGCCGACCCCGGACAGACTCGCCGCCAAAGCCCTCGCAGGGAGCTCGGGCTTTAGTGGCAGTTTGGAGATTTCAGATATTTATGATCCCAGAGTCTACCTGCAGTTTTCAAACAATTTGTGATACTCATCAACTGGTCCCATTTCATTTCTATAAAGTCAACTGGAACTTACTGGGATCGGCACCAGCGGCAGAGAAGTCCTGAAATGAGCTGCGGTTGGTGAAAGTTCCTGTGGACAAAGACACAGCAGTGTTATCCTGCATGTGCAAACACACAGCACCAGGCTTCACACAGTCACTGAAATGAACTCTGGAAAAAATCAAACGTAAACTACAAACATGGAGGACATGCTGCCAGCAGGCTCTAACGCTTCTGTCTTCACTGCATAGGTGTCAAACTCTGGCCCGCGGGCCAAATTTGGCCCACAGCCTAATTACATTTGGCCCGGAAAGCCATACAAAATTACTATTAGAGCTGGCCTGCCAGTATCATACAGTGCATGTACTGCTAATACTACAACTCCCAGAATGCTCTGTTGGTGTTTTGGCACGTCATTTTGAATTCTGTGTATTTGAGTTTGACACCCCTGCTTCACTGTGACACGTGACTAAACCTCACATACACCTTTGATCCCAACACGCCATGTGACAAACCGTCCCACGCGTTGGGCT
>NC_140635.1:37262849-37372849 GCF_057382275.1 Copadichromis virginalis | reverse complement strand
ACCAAACATGCGTCTCAGCTCACACTGACCTAATGTTTTGGCGTTGTAGAACGTGCGTGAGAACAGTACCACCGTCACCTCGTGGCTGCAGTTCTTCTCCTGGTTTGGGATTAAACATGCGAGGAGCGTGAGAATCATTCGTATGGTGACTGAGAGGAAACAGCAGCGTGCTGATACAAACAGGGCGAAGGAAGAGAAGCACAAACCTTCCACTTAGTGAAAAGGTCAGACAGGAAACCATTGACAGCCTTTTCAAAGTAGAGGTCGCCTAAGAGAAACGGCTGGATTAGACACGGCATGAAAAGCTCGCCTTAAAAACAGAAACATCAAATCATCTTACCGTAGATGTCAAAGTCCCACATCTCACAGCTCATCTGGATAAAGATGTAAACCATGGCAGACGTAGATCTGAACACCACCTGTGTCACAGCAGCATAGTGTCTGACAGCAGGAAGCAGGTGGAGAACACGTTTGTGGCGTTTTCCTCCACACCAGGGGAGATTTTATATCCAATGGAAAACAGCAAATCAAGTTACCGACACAACAGCTGTTGCTTCTTCATGCAAGTCTGAGTCCAGGTGTGAGCTGTCCTGTTCAGCACCAGGATACATGTGAAGTAAGCTACATCCTACCACAGGCTACAAAAACACTGATTCACTTTCTTTTAGCTCTTTAGTCAGTAAAGTAGTGATGCAGGACCGGAGGAGGTCAAACCTTTCAGTCGGAACTTTATTGATACTCTTGGTTATTACAATGACATGTTAACGTCTTTGCAACATGCGGACACTGTGGGATGGATAAAAACAGGGCCAGCGTTTCCTTGGCTGCGGTAACGACAGATGGCTGCATCAGCATCTTCTTCCACTTACCCTGGTGTCTTCACTGATGTAGCCACAGGTCACCTTCTCTCCTTTCACCCAGAGTTCACTGGCCTGAGCTCTGAAGATTCAAACACATCTTTAGTATGACAAACTCTCACTTCATTCGCCATCGTGAACAAAGCGTAAATGTCACTAGCACTAAAATGCCCCATCCTTCTGGTTAACCCTTACAATCAGCGCTGTGAAGTCATTTCATTTATGTACCTGATTCCTGCGAACTCAACCTTCTGGGTCACGTAAGCACATGTGCTCACCTGGAAGGAACCAGAGCACAGCAAACGTAAATACCACTGCGCACGCAGCATTCAAATGGACCTGACGCTCACATGGCCCACCAGGCTTTTCTTCAGTCTCCACATGTCTCCTCTGCCGATGTACTGGTCCTTGAACGTCAGCTCCACCAGGTCCAGCGTTACATCCTGACAGACAAAAAACAGACACTGTGTCCCAGCGACGGTCGAGGGGCCGAGGAGCGCTCGGAGCCAACGTACCTTAGGGTCGACGATGTTAACGATGACATCCTGGTATGCACGCAGCTTGAAGGCCTGTGCTACAGTCTGGTCCACACTGATCGTCTCTGTGTAACGACAACATGTCCATCAGCTGTGAGGCAGAGCTATCATATTACCCATGTACATAAACACACAGCGCCAGCAAGCATGAAAGCTGACATCAGGGCCAAAGGAGCCCTGCAAGTACATTTTCATTTACAGTGCTGTTTTTAAACACAGCACAAAAACCCTGGTAACAGCTCAGGCTTCAGACTGATCCAAGCATTCAGATGCTGCCTCTACACGTGTGAGCAGGGATCAGACCTTGATCAGCCCAGAAACAGAGAAAAGCTGTCTTAAAGGGAAACGACTACATTAAAAAGTCAATCGTATCGTCTATTGCAGCAATAAGCCATCAGGTTTTATCTTATAAAGAATAAATGACACGTTTAAACAGCACAAACACGCTGCTACCTCAGATTACCTTTCTGTAGGTCCTCTTTGAGGCTCTTCACCTGCAGCAGGAGGGGGCTGGGAATATTTCACAAGGGACAAGGCCACATTATAGTTTCAATGGCAGACGCTTACCCCTATAAAAATACAGCAATCTCACATAATCTCACCTGTATTCATCGGTGGGATGTGCAATCTCAATTATGTTCCCCAAAGTGACTTGAGGGAAAACTTTTGGGTTGACAACCAACTCATCGTCTATTCGGAGGATAAGTTCATTTGCAAAAGCAATCAAATCTTTGCAGAGAAGCAAACACGGAGAAGAGTCTCTACTCACCGCTTCCACCGAAACCTTTCTTGTGCAGCACAAGCTTGTAGGACTTACTGGTCTTCATGGTTTAACCGGCTGGGAAACAAAACCACGAGACCATCAGTGACATCTCAAACCAATGAGAGAGCTGAATTCTGGCTCATATGAAGGTATCGACTCTGCCATGGCATTTTCCCGTGAGGACCAACAAGCAGCTGCCAAGCAGGACTTATACAATAACGGTCTTAACTACTACTTAACACTAAAGGAAGAGATAAACACGTGGGCACGAAGAAAACAGTACCTGAACTCTATTTCTCCAACAATTCACTGCCAGCAGCTCAGATTGTCCACGGATGGTGATAGCATTGTAGCCTAGCAAACGACAAGTGGCTGTAACAGCTTACAGCATCGACCTGACAGCAGCACCAAGGCGGTTATAACTACCTACAATGAAAAGGCATCCAAACAACTCAGATCAGGTTTAACTACTGCTTCCAGGCAGACATATATAGCAGTCGTGTGACTGACTATTACCTACACTCTGTACGCTTCCTCCATATCATGGAAACGAGCGATGCGATTGGTTCGTGGCAGTTCAGAGAGCGTGTTAGAAAAACAAGAGACTAACTCCGCTCATTTCCGGCTTCGCTTTTTTTGGCACAATAATCCGAGTGTTAGATTTCCGGCCAGTGCAACACAGTTTAACAACACGTGTGTGTGTGTGTGTGTGTGTGTGTGTGTGTGTGTGTGTGTGTGTGTGTGTGTAAAACCGTGTACAGGTGAATAGAATTGACTTTCTGGGGATTTATTGGCCTGAATTATTGATCATAGATTAAGCCAGGTCACACCATACACATACCCATTTTAGCCCTAAACTCATTAAAAACAGCGTTGTGTTGTTTTTTTAAACATTTCAGAAAAAAAGAAACTAATTTGATAAGATCTTTGTAGGAAGAACGAGAAAAGGTCAGAGCTAAAGAGACATATTCTGGGTGATCTTTTCTTTACATGTAAAACAGTAGATTGTCTGCTGGTAGTAGGAAATCGTTCACGAAAACTTTGCGTTGGCCGGGAATCGAACCCGGGTCAACTGCTTGGAAGGCAGCTATGCTAACCACTATACCACCAACGCATGTATAGGCTACAGACCGGTCTGGTAAACTGGTGTTTCGGTCATTCAACTTGACATCGACACCAGTGTCTCCGTAGTGTAGTGGTTATAAGATAAGATAAGCTAACCTTTATTTGTCCCACACGTGGGAAATTTGTTTTGTCACAGCAGGAAGTGGACAGTGCAAAAGTTATATAGCAAAAATTAGAATATAATAAGAATAATATATTGTATACAACAGAATGACGTTCGCCTAACACGCGAAAGGTTCCGGAAGCAGTGGTTTCTGTTTTTTGTTTGTTTAAATGGCTAAATATCTATGGGCTTTTTTTGTTGTATGGAAATACAAAACACAAAAGACATGCGCCCAACGTGGGGCTCGAACCCACGACCCTGAGATTAAGAGTCTCATGCTCTACCGACTGAGCTAGCCGGGCAGCTGTAAACGAGGGAAAAATACTTTGACTTTAGCTACAGTGTCAGGGTACAGAGCTGCTGTTATTGCTTATTGCTGTGTGTATGCCCAACAATACTTTAAGTGTTGATCATTGTAAACGGAAAAGTTAGTAGACTAAGGAAAAGACAAGATTTTTTTCGTCAAAATTTACGCGTTTATTCTCCTTGAAGGGCTTTAAGGCTCGTGTGTCTCTGTGGCGCAATCGGTTAGCGCGTTCGGCTGTTAACCGAAAGGTTGGTGGTTCGAGCCCACCCAGGGACGGCACTTTTTGTTGATTATTTATGGTGTAATTGATCATTGGTGTAGCCCGGGCAAATTCACATATGGTGAATATGGCATGGTGGACTTTCAAGCTTATGTTTTTACATAAGCTTGAAAGACATAAACACAATGTGTAAATTTGAAACAAAAACAGGGTTGCTAAAAAATTACAGATTACGCCATGGTTATGGTGGGGAATGTCTCCCTTGTCTTCACTAAGATTGTTTTTGTTCCCTCAAAACTTGGGGTAGCCTTAGATCACATCTATCATCTTTAACTAATGTATTAGAGCATTAATTAATGAAATATATTCTGCAAGACTGAATTCTTCTGTTTGTGTGGTCTACAGATAAAGGAGAAGTTCAAGAGTTCAACCACTGTAAGCCTTGAATGGCTACACTTGACCATTGCACCCCAAAACTGATGGATGTCATTTTTTCAAGGGGAGGAGCTAAGGGAGTGAGAATCAGGCAGCTCAAGGACATGCTTCTTGAGGTAGGACAACTCTTTAGACTTTGGGTAGCTTTGAAATGCACTTTGTTGGCAGTCACCCATGTAGTTTATACTCATACTTTATTTTTTCTTAAATAGCACAAGACAATTGAAATACTTAGAGAAGTAGCCATCTGCTGCCTTATCACATACCTTGGAGAGAAGGAAGAGGACCTTTATTCATGCAAGTCCATATGACAGAGAATGTGCATCTTCTTTTTGTTTTATATTTTAATTTGAATTATGGTTTTGATCAACTGGTCCCTAAATGCAATTGACACCCCTTTCTCAACGAGAAGTTTGGGCTCGGGTGAGCCTGAGTGCTGAAGATATCTACCTATTCGGAACCATGGCAACAGGGTTCTGGATGATCGGAGCTGGCTTGGCCCTGACTTATCGAAGAATTAAGGAAGCGGAACCGGCTGTTCAAACCCCCACAAGGCTGCCCGCTGGGATTGGAACGATCTGAAGAGGCGTGAGTTTCTCAAAATGGGCTGATTGAACGCAGCACGGAGAAGATCTTGGAGAAGCTACGGCTGCTGTGAATACTCAGAATAAGATCTCTGACTGCAGACTGGATACATCTCTGAAGGGCTCGCTCGGAATAACATCTCTGGGCGCAAATTGGATGACATCTTGGGGAGGCACACTGCTGTGAGTTCTCAGAATCGGCTCCTTGAGCACAAGAAATGACAACATCACAGAACGCAAGTATGGCGAAGCTCACGGCTCTCCAACGGGAGATTGAGAGACCAGTGTTGGACTGTAGAACTGCTTTGAAATTCATATGAGCTGTTTGCACTAAAGTAAAAACCTCCATCACTTCATGTGCATACCCCTTCGGCACCAGCTGTGGGCTCAAGGCTGGAGCTGAACAACAACACCCTGATAACGACTGTGTTGAGTCTGTTCTTCCCATTCCATGCAAGCCCACCTGGGTTGGCTGTTAGACTGTTTACTTAGCCTGGCAGGGTGAAGGACACTGTCTCAGCTGAACTATGGACACGCACACACACACATATACACTGATATGCACTCATCCCCCCTCCCTTTCCAAACGCCTTCAACGCTTATTCCCTTCCGATGCTGACGGCGGATCAAGGAGACCAGCGCACGCAGGCCCGGATGTGCTGTCTACACTGGCTGTCTCTCACCCTTTACCCCCCCTGTTGCTTGTCATGTGTTTCTTTGGTGTATTACGAGTTGTTTCATGTGCAGAGGTGTTTTTTCTGTTCTCAAACTGATCTCCCTGTTGGAGCTCAGTCTGAGGGGAGTTATTTTTTTCTCCTTATCTTTCCTCATGTGGTGCATTTTGCATTGTTATACCTCTCTGACCTGTCTTCCCCATGTGATGTTTGTGTAATGTATGTATGGTCGGAGGGTAAGATGGCCCCGCCCCTTCCTGAGCCCGGTTCCGGAGGTTTCTTCCTGTTGAAAAGGAGTTTTTCCTTTCCGCTCTTGCCAAGTGCTTACTCAAAGGGGGTTGTCTGATTGTTGTCTGATTGTTGTCTGATTGCTGAGGTTTTCTTTGTATTATAAAAAGTTTCTATTTTAACATTTTGTGTTGCAGGCTTGTAGATACTACGATAAAACAGAGCACACACTGCCACAGTTAAACTGCGATGTCCAAAACAAACCATAAAAAGTAAACTGAAGAAATAAACTCATTGGCTAGATAAAGACCATATTTCACTCTTTTTTTCTTTTTCTCAAAAGTAACCGAAGCAACCGACGACTACTTTAACTTGTTTTGTTTTCCATAAGTAAAACAAGTAAAAATGCTGTGTCCACTTCGGCCTCCTCAGTCCATAACACTGAGACAGATATTGCATCTAATCATATTAAACAACACAACATTATGGTGACAGTGATTATGACGACTGTGAAGATTAAGCTTATTCCCTCTGCTCTAGCTCCACCCTCTGTAAGCCAGCACTCCCCGCTCTCAGCCAGATCTCACACTATCAGTGAATCACAAGATTGACTGACTGGCTTTTAAAACCCGTTCTTATTCATCAGACAAAGGTAAGAGCTGGTCCTTTTTTTCTTTAGAAAGCATGCATTGGTGCAAATATTTATTTTTGCATTGAAAACCGTTAATGTTAATGCTGCTGGTGTAAGTCTAGCCTTTGACACACACTGAGTAATGTCATTGTTCGGCAGATGTGGTTAACACTCAGTTACTTTGTTGTTTGGTGTTCCACAAACATGTTGTTGCATATAAATCTGTTTATGTGTGCTTCTGCATTTCTTCATTTTCTTAAATCAATTCTTATGTGTTTTCTTACTGACTTTTCAAGCCATGTCATGTTAAAAAGCATCGCCCTCTAGAGTTAAAGTTCACTTCTTTAACTGAATGTGAGCTCATCGAAACCAGTGAAGGAAGAAATGAAAGCTTTGACAACCTGAACGAATTAGCTGCCTCAGCCTAACGGGCTTCATCAGTTATATGACTGACGTAGCTTTGCTGTCATCGACCGCCCAGCTGTCTCAGCAGCTTTCAGTGTGGCATGTACTGGTGTATGAAAGCAATATATCTGGAATATTTAGTGATCGCAGTTGCTAATCAGACGGATGCATAGCAAATAAAGAATAAATACAACATTTTCCAGCACGTCTTTTTATGCACAATTGCCTGGTCTCAGTTCATGTGGGAGGCAAAATAAAATAAAAATTAGAGCAATGATATGCACAGTCTTTTAAGATTGTGACAGTGAAGCTCCTCCCACCCAGCAACATCAATGTAGCCACGTCATTTTTCTGTGGGCTGTTTAGTTGAAACTTTGCTGTCAGCTCTGTGCTGATACTTGAATGTGTTACTAAAAGAAAGACATCGTGTTGCTCATTAGAAGTTATGTAATGTAACAAATGGCTTTGAACTGGGAGTACAGACAGAACTCCAACGTTTCTGTGTTTTGACAAGCATACAAAAATGTTTGAGTAATGAGCCATAAAACAGATAAATAACGCAATCATGAGTCCATCAGCTTCTTTTGAATCAGTTACAATGTTGGCATTTAGATCATCGCTAAGCAGGAAAAAATCTTTCCCATTGTAAAAACGGTCACAGAGGATTTTGCATTTTCAGGGTCATACCAATAAAATAAATATCTAAATAATATTCATTATAAATAATAAATAAAATAAAACTTCATTGTCTTGTTTAGCTTTCATTACATTTTATTGGTTTTAGCTCACAAATGATGTCATATCTCACTCACATATATCTATATAAGCTGTCCTAAATGTGAGTGTCAGACTCCTGGTAATCTCATCTTAATCTGATAAGTAAACTTCAGCCTAGTTTAAACTAAATGTTTGTGACAACTGTGTGCTTAAATGCATGAATCACGCTGCAGATATTCACACAGCAAAATCTCCAGTGTTAATTTAACACTGGAGATTTTGCTGTGCAGATTTGGAGCTGTCACAATGTTGATTAGTTGTGACATCAAGTCAAAATGACACAAGCTTATTTAAGCTAAAGAAAACATTGTTCAAGTAGCAAAAACACTGTTGTCTACTCTGTGTGTCGCAGGCTTCCCAAAGGATGTCTGCCACCACTCAAGAAGAGGACGAAGTGCCCGCCAATCACACAGGTCAGCGACGTCACACGATAGTCTATTACAGCTGGATGCAAAACTCGGGGGATTCAGGCTATTATTGCCTTCGATGCTGTTTTGACTCGTGGTCGCCGACTCGTGGCGCTTTGCACTCGTGAAAACACGTTGCTTTGTTACACTTCTTTGTGTGTCTCCAGGTCCCAAAGGTGTCATTAATGACTGGCGAAGGTTTAAGTTGGACAGTGTGGATCAGACTGTCCCTCAGAACAAGAGAGAGCTGCTCAGACAAATGTCCAGTCCTCGAGATGATGACAAGGAGAGACTCAACAGAAAGGTGAATGGAAACATCTGGAACAATATAATCCTAGTAATGCCACAGAAAGGCATGCAAGTGTAAAAACAAGTGCAGCAGTAACATATGTTTTCTCAACTGTAGATGAGTGTTCAGGAGTATGAGTTGATCCAAGATGAGGATGAACGCTGCCTGAAACGCTACAGAAAACAGTGTATGCAGGAAATGCACGAGCGCCTGAGCTTTGGTCCCAAGTTTGAGTCCGTCCATGAACTTGAGAGCGGAGAAGCCTTCCTTGAAGTCATAGAGAAGGAACACCGGTTGACCCTGGTGGTGGTCCACATCTACCAGCATGGTGTCAAAGGTCAGGTGTTTGAGGGGGGTGCATATTCAAGTGTAGTCTCAACACGAAAACAATAAATCGATATTCACCAAACAGCCACGTACTGGACACAGTGTGGTTTGCTAACGGCTGCGGCTTCTCTGTGTTTGTCAGGCTGTGAAGAGCTGAACTCATGCCTGGACTGTTTGGCTGCTGAATACCCCAGTGTTAAATTCTGTCGCATTGACGCCGTGGCCACCGGTGCTGCCGAACGCTTCTCCTCTGAGGTTAGTGCACTGCTACTTTGCTGATGAAGAATTAGACTTTTAAATGCACTTTCAGCTCCAGAACGTGTAGCACAGAACTTTGTTTTGGGTGTAGATAGATAGAATTTTATTTTGAACGTGCAAATATAACTGAAATAACAAGAAAAGCATCTGGTTTTCATGTATATCTCTGTGTCTACACAATGTGTGTGCTTGAAGAGGAGTATGATGTCGTTACACTTGTTCTGTTCCGGCGCCCTTATTTCAAATGTCCTTATTTACAAATCAATATTCAGAGTTTGACATTATATGTTTAACTATATACAAGTCTACACATAAACACACATAAAACTATTTCAGCACGTAAACCGAAACAACAACAAACGACATTTTCTACATAAACTAAGCACCCTATGGTCAACACTAATCTATGAGCTTATTTTATATCTGTGTGACAAATACCTTAATGAACACTTTAAGCTTGGGTTACTCTGGCCTTGATCTATAAAAATGAGGACAAGTGGACAACTCAAGCCCTGCAGGGTTCCCCGGGTTCTTATTTCCATCCTGTTCCCTATACTGAAAACATTCTTTTAAAGGTTTCTTGTCCAGGAAATATTCCTGTGGCTGGGAGTTACACCGAGCACTTCCAGTTATAATGGCTACAAGCTCATTTGGAGTTTTGCTGCTATTCTTCCAGGTTCTTCCTACCCTATTGGTGTACAAGGCTGGTGAGTTACTGGGTAACTTCCTGGCTGTGACCAAACACTTCAATGAAGAGTTCTTTGCAACGGATGTTGAGGCCTTTCTCAATGAATATGGCCTCTTACCCGAGAAGGAATTTGAAGCATGTGCTGCTGATGAGGATGAGGGAGGGGAAGTGGAATAGAGCATTTATGCAGTGTGCTGGAGGGGAGCAAATACAAGTAGAAAACAGGATGGGTGCATCTGACAGTGAGGGGCAAATGAAAAGGAGAGCTGAGGAAAAGAAGTGGAAGAACAGCAGCTGGGATATACATGTTTTTAAAAAAAGCACACAACTGTGCATACAGATAAACATCCAGCAGCTCAAATGCTGAATCTATTTAGAGACTGGTAGAAGTAAACCACAGACGGCGAGCAGGTCTGTGCTGAAATACTGCTTAGCAGTGATGTCATAACTCTCCAATAAAAGATGTCTTCATCACATCCTGTCAGTGTCTGTCTGGCTTTTTTACAATTAGCAATATTCATATTTTAATGTGACGTATATGAAACATCATCCTGGACTGCAGAGGTGGGAGGGAACAAAGTACAAATACATCTGTGCTGTATTCTTCTGACAACGTTTTACTTTTACTCCGTACATTTTTAAACAAACTTCTGCACTTTCTCAAAGCAGGTTCGTTTCTTTTCTTTTGACAGACCTGAGTCATTATTTCACACTGCGCGCCTCGGTGTCTCGAAGAATTTAAGCAGTTCTGAAGGCAAAAGAAGATCCAAGCTGGTGCTAGCAAAGTGTAACTAATGAAGTCAATTTGTCTTTTGTCTTCATTTGGGTCACAAAATATAATCTGTTAATTCATGTCTATGACAGCGTTTCCCCCCTAAAGACAGTGAATCACTTTTCATGTCTGACAAGACTCCACTATAATAGACCGCAGGTGGTGACGATGAGTCGGGGCTTTCATCCTCTTTAATTATCCAGTCTGTTCTGTCATCATTACACATTAGGATTAAAAAAAGTACTTTGAAGGAGGACGGTTACATAAACCTCAGCAGGGTAAAAGAAGGAGGCGGTGTACAGGGTGCATTTAGGTCATTATGCCAATATTTCGTGGCCATACTGGACTCAAATGTTTCATTTTTTACTAAACTGATGTGTTTTTAGTGGAGCTTCTTGATTTATTGGGCAACTTCTATGAAAATACCCTCCTGCTATAAATCATCAACGCATCGACTCCTGATTAGTGCAAATATCCAGTCAATTATATGGCAGCATGGCAGGGAGTGCGAGCATTTAGACATGCAGGCATGAAGGAGAAGGGTGACTTTGAACCCTGCACGGTCTTTGGACAGGCTGTGTGACTATTTCACAAACTGCTCATATATTAGGATTTTCCTAACAACCATGTATCTGTAACAATTTATAGGGAAAGGTCAGAAAAAAAGAGAAAATATGTAGCGAGCCATATTTCTGTGGCCAAAAATAGCTTGCTAAAACTCAGATGAAAAAGGACCAGATAAGCACATTGATAAGGTTTCCAAAGCTTCTGTAACTAAATAAGGTTTTTTTGAGCTGTCATGTGGCGAAATGAAACAAACATTGACTGACTGCTTTGAGGTGATAGGAAGGCAACAGCAAGCCAAATAACTCCTACACTTCAGCAGCAGCCTTAGCAATAGAAGATCCCTCCGAGCATTACCACTCACAGCTAAGACCAGGAAACTGAGGCTCAACAAACCTGGGAAACATAAGATTGGAAAAACGAGTTTTCATTTCTGCTGCAACTTTCAGATGTTCTGGTCAGAATTTGGTGTGAACAACATGAAAGCATGAATCCATCCTGTCTCGTGTCAACAGTTCAGGCTGCTGGTTGTGGTGGTACAATGGGTCGGAGGACATTATCTCCTCACACTTCGGTCCCCAGCTGACTGTTCATCATTTAATCACAAAGGCCTGCTGAGTGCTGTGCCGACCACAGTAACGGCTGCTTCCAGCAGGGTACCACGGCACAAAGCTCAGATCACCTGTTGGTTTTTTACAGTTTTTCTCAGTCGCTTTGGTGCTTTTCTCAGATCAAAATGAAAATTCTCAGAACCATTAGTGCAACCTCCACAGATCTTTTCACTTAATGCAAGATATTTTGACTTGAAATAAGTGAAAAAAATCTACCAATGAAACAAGTGAAAATTATCTAGTTTTTCTGTAGCTTACTGGAATGTTGCTTTGTAGCTGCTTTTGTCTTATTTTAAGTGTAATGAGATATTTGACTAGAAATAAGAGAAATATACTTGGTAAGATTTTGAGTTTTTGCAGTGTACCGTGCCACTATCGAGAGCGTGCACGCCATCCCTGTGTGGTACCCTGGTTGCACAACAGCTGACAAGAAGAGGCTGCAGAGGGTCAACAGTACTGTAGAGAAGGTGATCGGCTGTCCACGCTCCTCCCTGGACTTAATTGCCAGGTTGTCTCTCCAGAGCCAGGGCACTTATAAAGGGCCACCTCCACCCTAACCACCACCTCTTCAACACCCTGCCTGCTTGAAAAAGGTTTAGATCCATCATCCCGTGGGCTGTCAGAACTCTTAATGCTAACTCAGAGTGTGAACAGACTTCTCCAATACACCCACTCTGTTGCTGCTATTGATCAACTATGTGCAATATCTCAGTCTTTCCACGTTCTGTGCAATATTTTGGTCTCAGTGGAATTACCATCCCCACCCTAAATGACCATAGCCCCTCGACCTTTATTTATTTAATATATTACATAACTGCCCTTGTATACAGCCCCACAATGTTTCAGTTTCAATGTTTCTTACGCATTGTTACGGCCCTAGTCTAGGCGTGTAGAGACGCACATAAGGCTGGAGGAGAGAGAGACAAGTACCCGCCCTGATTCCCAAGCCAAACATCCGAAACCAGCTGTGAGTAAAACAAAGGTTATTTCAAAGGTCAGGAAGCATAGCTCCAGGGTGAGCCCAGGCCAAAATAATAAACAAAACCAACTAAGTCCCGCCAGTACGGAAGAGGATTAGGGCCACTGGGAAAAAAAAAATCTGAGAAAAAAAATTCAGGTGTCACGGTCTGGCTGGGGCAGACCATAAGTGCTCCAGAGGAGGACTCAAACGCAGACCAAAACATGGTGTGGATAAACAAAACAAGCCGTTTATTGAGACTAGCAACGAGGGTACAAAATAATAGGGCATTGGTGAAAACTAAACAATAACCTAAACTGGGTGAACTAATAACAAAACATGAAAAAGCTTAACCATAGTGAAGTGACATGGGTACCTGGAGATGAGACATGGATGAGCAGACGACCTGACAACAAATGACTGAAAGCACACGGACTAAATACACACAGGAGGATGATGAGGGAAGTGGGAACACATGGGGAAACAGCTGGCACACATGAACATAATGACGTCACAGTGGGAGAGTAAAACCGAACACGATGAACATAGAAACACCAGACCTCTTCACAATAAAACAGGAAACATAATGAGACATAGACATGACAACCCGAACTTGACAACGTAAGACACAGACATGAAACGCATGAAGAGCTGGGGAGACTTAACATAGTTGGAAACACGAGGGAGAAATAATAAGAACTAGAAACACCTAGGCATGATAACAAATGAACTTAGGAAACCTGACGGGCTTACATAAACTAAAACTCAAAACGCTGGGCCAACAGACCCAGGATCATGACATCAGGAAAAGAAGAAAAAAAAAGACGTGCCCACTTTTTCCCCCCAGTCGCCCTAAACAATATATATAGTATATATTTATGTATGTACATTATGGAATGCCGTTTAGAAAAATATTATATATATATTACAATGAAAGTCTGAATATATAGAATGATCTTCTGAATATGCCAGATGCTTGGGTTTTTAGTGAATTTGGTTGTGTTCATTCAGAAAGTAAAATCAAACACACTTTTCTGTCTTACACTTTTGTGACGGTGGCATAGTCACACAATGTTGTACATAATGGCATAATACAAAAAACGACTTGAACCTTCACATGCCTCAGGTAAAGTTTTATTAAGAAAAAAATTCCTTTGTAAGGAATTCTAAGTGAAGCCATTTCTCAGGACAAATTAGGAACACAAGTTATTCAAACGTATTACAAAACTAAGCAAACTGCAACTGACCCGATGAAATCCTGCTTGGTATTCACCTATTTTTCAAAGAACGACTTCCACTCAGCTATTGCTTTCTTATATGCACTAGTGGCATCTCGATCATGGATGGCATCAGCGATGACCTCAGTTTGTATGACAGAGAGGACCGTTGCAACACATTTCAGGTATGTTAAGTGTAAGGTGTAGCAACATGCCATCAACACCAACATTCCTTCCCAGAAATCCTCCAAGGGGAGAGTGGTCACTGCTATGTTTCCCACAGCAACAATGCTGGTTGTCCCAGCAAAAAGCAGCACTGGGGAGGAGAGAGGCCGCTTCTCCGGGTATAGCAGAGCATATACGGCAAGGCCGGGATGGTCCATTTGGTAAAGTAAATCCGTTGGGCATCTTTCTTTGCCTTTAGACAATAATTCTGATGCAAAAGAACCAAACGGGACAGGCGGGAAAAGAAAAGACAACAAAACAAAACTTCTCGGCTGTCAGTCGGTTTGTTTTCTTTCCAAGTCAATGAACATCCTTCTCTTTTGTTGGTGGTTCGTTCTTCTGACCTCTCCTTATCCTGGTCACATGTCTCCACTTACCTTTCACATGCAGTGATGCAGGACACGTGGCGTGCAGAGACCATCTCTAAAGACCTCACAGTGATTTAAGGGCACCATGCATCCAGGACAGTGACAGATCTCCTCACAGACTGTACAGCTGACAGCTGTTTTACAACCCGGCCCAGGCGTCTCGTCTCTGATTGGTTCTTTATGTTTAAAAACTTCAGCAACAAATGGAGTGACCTCTTCATTCTTCATGTTGTCATGTTTCTCTAGAGTTTCATCTCTCTGTGTTTTACTGCAGTGAATCTGATTCTTTCTTGCAGATTTTGGATGCAGGCTGTCAGTCTGATACTTTGCTTTAACATTTTAAATGCTGCTCTTGGCTTTGGAGGTGCAGTTTCTTTCAGGAAGGCTGTGAACTCTTACATTCCTCTCTCTGAGCTCAAAATTTAGTTTCAGGTATTTTTCTTTCTTATCTTCAAGCTGGCCGTTATTAAACAGGAAGTGAACAGACCGATTCTTCTCATTTTTGGCACATTTAAGTTTTGCACCTTCAGGAGCTTAAATGTATTTTTAGGTTTTCTTCCATCTGAGTGTGATGAGAGCTATAATTTTTTCCTTACATATCGTTACAAAGAATTTACACTGAATCAAAGACGTACATCAGTCGGTCACCCAGTCGATTGTCTGTCGCCTTCATCGCCAGACCCACTGCACTAACTTCATGAACTCCATCCAACAAGTCCATCATGTTCAGTCCCTCTGGAGTCTCCATATCCAGGAGTGTTGATGATGGCCAGAGAGCAGGGCAGAGTTTCATCTTCAAAATCAAAGATCTCGTACAGGATCACACCTGATGTCTGACTTCTTTTCTCCTCCTCTACAATCCTAAACCAGACTTCATCCTCCCACTTCACTCCCATCGTGTAGTTGAGCAGAGTGTTGACCAGAGCAGATTTAAGCCACAAGTAAGATGGTTTTATTTGTCTTGTCTTGATTTTTTTCTCCAACAGTCATTCTGTGACCCACACAAACATGTGGTCACAACTGTAAATTCAGCGTTGTTACATATGGAGGTAATTGCGCATGCTTCACTTTGCTGCTGTAATGAGGTTCACAAAGTTTTGTGTCGCAAGAGAGTGCCATATCACTTTGGACAGTAGAGGGCAGCAGAGTGCCTTGGGACTGAGTTGTGTGCACAGATGAACACTGTGATGTTTAGTCTTTCATAATTTAAGATGTTTAGGATGTGAAGTGTATTACACTGTATTTACATGAGCTATTCCAGCTCTGCCAACCTAATAGCTATGCTACGTGCCTGAGTAATGGTGGATGCTATTGTCTTTTAGCAATAACACCCGCCTCCATATGAAGCTCTGATCCAGTTGTGTTTACAGTTCCTGTACACTTGTGTAACTTTGTCTTCATTGCAAGTGTTGTTTTTGGGTAGCGTGTGTGTAAAATGTTCCGAGGTTACATCGTTCATGACGCATAATTTGAAATTATTTATATTTATTTTACTCCAAGATGTGGTGTGTGTATTGTTTATGGGGTTAACCTTCTTCTAAAATCTGGTGTTATTTCAATATTTCTGTCCAACTATTTCACGTTGTGTTTGAGCACAACTTGTTGGAAATACCGTTTACTCCTTTTGTTTTATTTTAATTTGTAGGAAAATAATACAACGTCCGCTTTGTTCCGCGTACGCACAGATGGGCCTTGATGAAGCACAATTTCACCTCAGCGCTTCCTTATTGGGAAAATCTGCACAAGTGCTCCCTCTACAGGGAGGAAGTCTGCCCTGCTATAGAGTCTCTGCCCTGATGTGGGAAAATGAGAAATTGAGCACAAAGATAAGGCTGTTGAAACACAACACCATCACCATCCCTAAAACACACTGTTCTCTTTCATTTTAACAATCTGTTTAACAGAATAAAACAACTATTTCTAATGGTAAATAAAAGTCACAAAACATCATAATTTCAACTGGGCAAAGTTGAGTGTTATAGGATGGTTAATTCGCCCTTATTTCCATTGAAAAGGTCCCCAGCAGTTTGTTCTGAAGGAAGGAATTAAGTTCAAATAAATGGAAGATATTTAATAGGGTGGAGGAGCTGTGTTTCCATATGAAATAAACTGAAAGACCAGAAAACTGGACAAAGGTATGCAATACAATACAAAATATACAAGTGATGTACTAAAACACAGCTAGATCCAAACTGTATGACTGACATGTAAAAATAAATAACTAATTATGTGTGTGTGTGTGTGTGTGGGCGGGGTATCCTGAGAACTGAGTATTAAAACTGTCAAACATCTCACTGTGAAAGGAAGACTGTAAAGTCCTCAGGTGGCCGTTCAAGAATGCACAGTCTGTAATTCCATCATCAGTCTTTCTTGCAGTAACATCCGGCACCAGCTGCAGACGAGACAACGTGACTGAAGTATATGTATACATACTAGTTCACCTTCTGGAATCGGGGTGGATGACGCTCTCATCTACCTGTTACACCAATCCCTCTCTCACCTAGAGCAGGCAGGGATGTTTTTTGGCTTCTCCAGTGCTTTCTACACCATCCAGCTTGCACTACTGAGGGAAGCTGGAGGGAGCCAGAGAGCCAATGGTACCTACAGAAGTTGATGTTGATGATACAGCCATCATCGGATGTGTATCACACAGGAAAGAACAGGAATATAGAGGGGTCATCAGTGACCGTTTTGGCTGGTGTGAGACCAAGACAAAGGATATGGTCATACACTTCAGGAGGAAGTCACCCCCTATAACACTGGTGAAAATCTAAGGAAAAGACATTGAGATAGTGGACTCTTGTCCTATGCACGGACAGGGACAGGAGCAGGACTGACAAACTGGTGTGGAGGTCTAGCTCTGTGCTGGGATGTCCTCTGGAGTCTGTGGAGGCGGTGGGTGAGAGGAGGATGTTAGTGCAGTTGACATCCATCATGAACAACCCACATCACCCTATGCATGAGTCTCAAGTGTGCTGAGCAGCTCCTTTAGTCAGAGACTGAAACACCGTCGCTGCAGGAAGGAGCGCTTTTGCAAATCATTCATCTCAACAGCAGTTAGACTCTAAAACTTCTCAATCACTCTGTCATGCATAATCCACCTTTTATATGTATGGACGTGTGCAGGTATATGTATACATATGCAGTGTTGGGGAGTAACGGAATACATGTAATACCATTACGTATTTAAAATACAAAATATGAGTAACTGTATTCCGTTACAGTTTAAAAAGATGGTAATCAGAATACAGTTACTTTGTTGAAATGAAGGGATTACACAGCGGTCTTTTTCTGTTTCATGTGTTAGACTGTCCCCTCTCTATTTTTGGTTTCCACGCCGGAACAAAACAGGCATTAAGAGGCTCTAAGTCCTGTGTCTCAATCCCGCGGCCCATGTCACCTCTACTTGCAGTCTGCATAATGATGTGACAAAATAGTTTTCAAAAGTTTGAAAATTATTTAATAAGAAGGCAATAGGCAGAGCATACCCCTAAAGCATGTAGCCTCGTGGGCAGTGTAGCCCAGCTGTAAGTAAGCTATTAAGACTTCGTGTTTTCCTCTGAAACAACAAGTTCTGTTGCAGCAGCCTTTCAACGCCTCTCTCTGTCTCTGCTAGCAAAGTCGACCCAGACAACAAAGTAAAGCTAGTTTTCAGCTATGAGCCCGACATGAACCGGACGTATTAGCCAGAGGTCCCTTTACTACGGTTCGGAGCCGCGGACCTGTTTTATATACGAGATCGCTGCAAAAAGTGCAGCCTGACCTAATGTGCACCTACTGTTACTCATTTATATTAAGATTTAAACATCTAGTTGGTGTTGGTGTGGAGAGTAGCCTTCAGTAATAGTAACAAATCACACAGCAATAGGACATTCATGTAGTTGTAAAAAGCACGATAATATATAAAGAAATCCAAAGTATTCAGAATATGTTACTCTTATTGAGTAATGTAATGTAACGGAATACATTACAAAATACGTTTTGGGGCATGTAATCTGTAATCTGTAGTGGAATACACTTTAAAAGTAACCTTCCCAACACTGCCAACCACCTACAGTGAAGTTGGGAGAGGACTCAAATGACTTGGGGGGGTAAACGCCATCCAGTCCTGGTGTTTACTTCGGAATCTACCACTCATCTTTGGAGACTTAGTTTGTCCAAATGATCAGCACTGGTATTTGCTACTGCTGTGGCTGGTGCATATTGTGTTTTCACCAGTGTTATCAAAAGGTATCACTATTTTCTTGAAACACCTGATCACCGAACACCACAGGTTTGTTTCCACACAAGAAGCTGCTACCAAAGCATCACTTCATGGTGCATTATACTCAAAACAGGACCATTTTTGCATAGCTGATTCATGCGGTATGAAGCGAAACACAGCTTCTTTACAAAACAATTGAAAAGTTTAAAAAATGTAACTAAAACTATAAAACAATCAATAAAACATCAAAGTGATTTTGCTTCCAGGTGGCGGACATTTGACCCCAGGAGACTGACCACTGGACCAGGTAAAATGCTTTCTTGAAATACATCTTGCAGATTTAGTTGTTTGTATAAAAGTCCGATGTGCAAAGCCAGTTTTTCACACGTTCGTCCGTGCTGTTGTGAAGGATGAGAGGTTATTTCTGATTACTTTTGCACTGCACACAGCACGTCTCAATGAGCATTTCAATGCTTTTCTGAAAGTTTAACTCTGCTCTAAGAGTAAATCTAACTCCATTTAAACTGGGTCCAAATACTGTCTTTTTTAGAGTAACATTTTATTCAGCTTAAGTAAAATTTACTCAGTGAATTTTACTGTGTACTGATTTAAAAGGAACCACACAAACACACATATTGTGGAGGTATGTAAGGACGACACGAGAGCTTATACATTTTACTCGAACTTCAAATCTTGAAGGAGCCTTTACTCAAAATCTCAGCTTCACTCAACGGCTTTCACATCTCTTAGAACCCAGAAACATGACTCCTCCCACTTCCCCTGGTGGTCCGCCACAATATATATACATATCCTTTTAACTGTAATGCTAATTGCCTTTATTTATGTAATTCATTTTTTTAGAGTTCCTGTGATTGCTCTGTATGACTTTAACTTGTTGGCAATTTTGTGTGCACCTTTGGGAACAAACTACCTTTGGATATGTAGTTTAATTTCCCCTTTAAATTTGTATTGGTTCAGTCCAGAGCCTATTTGGGCTAACAAAGTTGTTCCCAAGTGTTGCTGGAGTCTTCACCTCACCTGAGCTGGATTTAAGGCAGCTGGAAGCTGAGAGTGAAGAAGCACTGTCAATAAACATTCACCTGTCTTGCAACACTGTGTGCGTCACAATACTCGATACAGGACTTAAACCAAAAATACAGCTTTATCTGCTGGATGAAGGCGATACAAAAAAATGCAAAACTAAGCTGGAAAATTCTATTACTAATTCATTCGGGGAAACACAGGGAGTGACACACAGCCATGAGGAAGGACAAAGGACGGAGGGAGACGCTGACCTGAATGCACAGAGGGATAACACGGAAGTGAGAACACACGAGGAATGCTGCTGACACGAATTACCACAACGAGACAGGGAAAGCTAGACTGAAAAGAATGAACATGGAAACATGGGACCTTCACAACAAAACAGGAAACATGATACACCAGTGGAGGAGAGGCAGACGAGAGGGAGCGAGGGAACGCGAGCACCAAAACTCAAAACACTGGGTCACAGTCCCAGGACCATGACAGTCACGAGATGGTCACATATCGTTTTAGTCATCATGCGTTCCACATCTTGGATGGACATGAAGAACCGATCACGGTAAGCATTGGTATTAGGATTGTTACGGATTCAAATATTGGGGGTGGATACAAGAGGAAAAACCACAATAACCACACTGGTCCGGCCGGGTTGAGTCAAACGATGATTTTAATGATCACAGATGGACACCGTACGCAGACAGCATCAGATCTCAAAATGGTGGAGCATTGATCAAACTCTAGCCTCTGGTGCCCCCACCTTATCATAAAAGCCTAAACATTCACATGCTTTCTCTCACACGGCGCCTAAGCTACAACCTTGGCTCCCTGTTTATCTGCTCCTGCTGAGATGGAGCAGAAAACTCCAGCATGCTCTGTTCTCTTCTAATCAGACAAATAAGGCGATGCCTTTCTGCGAACAGTATTTCTTATAACTCAGCAGTATAATGCATCATAAAACAATATCATTCATTCACAATAAATCAGCAGTCTAATGTAATGCAAATCAGTTTAACAAATGCAATAGTTACCACCTTCTTTTAATCCAGGAGAATAATGCAAACTAAAACTACATAATAATTCACAATCTTTAATTAGGGGTCTAACATGGCATAAAATAATATTATAATCCCACAGGATGCAGCGTTTGAGACAGATGATCAATGACCAAGCCCCACAAACCCAGATCTCTTGGTTCTTCAACCTGCTGAAGGAGTGCAGGTGCCCCTTGATAAATGTCAAAGTCCAGCACAATACCATCTGCTGTTGTGCAAACAAAGTTTTTTATGCCAACTGGGTTTGGCTTCATTGGCAGACCTTGTCAACACGGACAAGCTCCTGTGAATTTAATCATCTGCCCATCAATAGAAACGCATTCTGGGTGAGCCTGAGATTTGCAGCCTTTCAGAATGCGGTTCAGAAAAGGCCTCAGAATTGATCACACTCTCTCTGATCCTCTGGAACATCATCATCAACGAGCACTTTGAGTGGTTGCCTCAGTCTGAAGAATCTGTCACGTGAACTTTTCAGTGATGGCAAGGAATCTCAAGGCTTTGGACCTGATTGCAGGATACATCAAAATACAGGCACCAAAAATGATAAATTTCATCAGTTGAAGTGTTGCGTGGGTTCCCACTTCTTGATGTAGCATTAGAGCAATCTGCAATCATTTTTATCAAATCTTTATCAATATACTGCTCTATGTAGTCCAGTAGGGTCCAGCCCTCTCTGTCCTGCACAGTTTCTTCCTCCTGCTTAAACTGGGCTTGATTTGGTGTTAGCGGAAAAGCCTTCCATCACATCCCACACCCTTTCTTGGACTGTTCTTGATGGCTTGGTCCTGGGGTTGTCTCTTCAGGGACATTGTCTGAGACATCAGCCTCATCCTGTTGTGTTCAAGAGTGATGATCTGGCAATTTCACAATCTGAACAATATCCTTCATATTAATCACGGAGACGTTTACGTCCCCTGATAAGCTGAGAGGGCAGTGGAATGGGGTCCTCACACCCACTACTGTCCTCCTCACTGCTGATTAGCTCATGTCATGGACAGGGCGGATCTAGAGAAATCTTCTTAGGGTGGCATGAGGGGGACAAAGAAATCAAATGGGGTGGCAAAACCAAAGCCTTTTTTTCCCAAACACATGGTTACATATGGTTAAAATGATTCAAATGCAGTAAGTATACAGTATACAGTATAAGTATTTCATATGAATATAGTCTATAACTTGATTATTGTCTGTAGCCCACATAATTAAACACTTTTGTTACATAAAACATGTGAGTTTTGATATGTACTGTATAGCCTGCATAATAAATAAATATGTAGCCAAATAAGTATAAAATCCAGAAAGCTACACAACATGGGGCGCTTCATTTTCAAACACATTTCACTGTTTTTTGTTAGAAAATCATCAGATTGTTAAATACTTAAATTACACAAAATGTCAGAAATCTGCACTGTCATGAACAAACATTTAAACCTCATTTTTCATGATTTGTTGGATTAACCCTCTGAGGTCCAAAATATAACTCCTCATTTTTGGTATCAACCTCACGTGTCTGAATTTAGTTGTTTTTTCACTAATATTCTGTATTAATGTTACTGATCTGATATCACACAAAAACTTAAAATTCTAGTAGTAGTTTTTTACTGTAAAAAACACAGACATGTTGAGTAAATTATTTTTATAACTTCAAATGCAAATATAAATTGTATAAACTTATGCACACATTTTGTAAACATATACAACTGTTTATCTAAAAATGCAGCCAATACACCTGCCGTTTTTTTTCATTATGTACACTCCACACTAAAAGTCACAAATCTCCCACATCTCAAAACTTGCTCGCTCTGTCTCGCTGCTGTCACTCCCAAAACTTTCCCCTCTTTCTAAACAACCAAATCCCACGTGTTGACTTTTTTAAAACCAAAAATTGTTACACATATATATATGTATATGTATATATATGTATATATATATATATACATATATATATATACTTCTCTCTCAGCTCTCAGCGAAGGCGGTCGCACTTCTCCTCTCCTCCTCACCCTTATCTTCCCTGCTTGCTTCTATGTCCTCGTCTTGTCTTGCGTGCATTACTTTTCCCTGGAACAGTCTCTCACTGTCGTTCTCTAAAACCTAAAAGACAATTATGGATTTGATCAACTGGTCTCTGAGTGCTATTGACACCCTTTTCTCAACGAGAAGTCGGGGCTCGGGAGAGCCTGAGTGCCCTGGAGGGACTTTCCCTGCCGGTTACACGATGGACGGGTGGCAGAACTGGAGGACCGTGTGCCTGGCGGGACTGTCGATCGAGGACGCTGAAGATATCTACCTATTCGGAACCATGATAACAGGGTTCATGCTGATCGGCGTTGGCCTAGCCCTGCTTTATCAGAGAAATAAGAGAGCGGAACCGGCTGTTCAAACCCCCACATGGCTGCCCGCTGGATTCGAAGCGCCGGGACGAGGTGCGACCTCTCACAACGAACGTAATATGGTCAACACCTTGGAGACGCTTACAGCTGCTGTGAAGGCTCAAAACAACACCATTGAGCGTATGAGGGGAAACATCAGAGAGAGGCCTGCTCAAAATGAGACCCTTGAGCGACAGCTGGAAAACATCGCGGAACGGATCACTGCAGTTGTGAAGTCTCAGAATCAAAAGACTGACAACACCTTGGAACTGAAGTTTGATACCATCATGGGGAGGCTCGCGGCTCTCCAACGCGAAGTTGAGGGACCAGTCTCAGAGTGCTAGAATTCGAGCTGCTCACAAAGGAGAAATCAACAATATTCAACATTCGGACACCACGGCTCCAGCTGCAGGCCCAAGGCTGGAGCCCACCAAAACAACTCCCTGATAACGACTGTGTGATGACTATTCTTCCCGTCCCATGAAGGCCACCTGGGTTGGCTGGCAGACTGTTTACTTAGCCTGATAGTGCGAAGGACACTGTCTCCGCTGAACTCTGGACACACACACACACACACTTACACTGACAAGCACTCACTCATCCCCCTCCCTTTCCAACGCCTTCGATGCTTGTGCCCTACCGGGGAAGATAGCAGTCAACTGGACCAGCGCAGATGCTGCAGGACCGGATGCGCTGTCTACGCCGGCTCTCTCTTACCCTTTACCCGCCCCTGTTGCTTGTCTCGTGTTTCTATGGTGTATTGATAGTCATGTGCTTTTGTGCTGAGGTGTTTTTTCTGTTATCAAACTGTTCTCCCACCAGGAACTCAGTCTGAGTGGAGTTTTTTTTCTCCTCCTCTTACCTCATGTAGTGTATTTTCGTTGTTTTTTCCTATCAGCCTACCTTTCTGACATGCTGTTTAGGGACTAGTGATGAATGGTGCAGCAAATGTTGAATCTGATGTTTTAATAAACAGAGCAGTAAAATAAACATTGTAGTTCCAGTAAATTATTTGCTTAAAGTGCTGTTGTTTATTTGTAAGGTGATATCAGCACATTAGGGTCTGACAATTTAATCTGGGCTCACTTGAACACTAAAGGTTACCATCACGCAGCCTGATAAGATAAGATTGTCATGAATCGCTGTGCGGCAGGCAGGAGTGGGACCCAAAATGCAGGACTCACAGACTCGGGGAGGTGAACTCAAAACACAGCTTTATTTGCTGGTAGAACAAACATACAAACTAGACTAAACTGGGAAACCATAAACTAAGAACTCACAGGGAGACACAGGGAGATCCACACACAGCATGAGGGACGACGTCACGCCGAACAGAGGGAGACGCAGACAGAAATACACAGAGGGTTAACGAGGAAAGTGGGAACACACGGGGAACACAGGTGACACTGATAATCATAACGAGACAGGGCGGGGTGAACTGAACATGACATGTACGGGCGTGAGAGTCACAAAGTAAACAGGAAGTGCACAGAGGTTCAGACAGGAGGAGAGAGAGCACGGGGAAAACACAGACATAACGGGCTGGGGAAACATGAAACAACCACAAAGGGAGACGAGGGCTCATAAATACACAGAGGGGCACACAGGGGGTAAAAGCCATGAAGGGAAAACACTTAGGGAACAACACAACAGGGCAACTCAGAAAACATGGCCTAAATAAGGCAGGACCAGACGAGGCAGGACCAGACGAGGCAGGACCAGACGGTGGCGATGCGGGGGCCGGACCAGGCGAAGCACAGGCCGAGGCTGGACCAGACGAGGACGAAGACTCGGAGGCCGGACCAGACGAGGACGAAGACTCGGAGGCCGGACCAGACGAGGTTGCAGAGGCTGAGGCTGGACCAGGCGGAGCTGCAGAGGCTGAGGCTGGACCAGGGGGAGCACAGGCTGAAGCCGAAGCTGGGCCAGGCGGAGCAGAAGCCAAAGCTGGACCAGAAGCAGAGGCTGAGACCGGACCAGGCGTAGCAGAAGCAGAGGCTGAGACCCGACCAGGCGTAGCAGAAGCACAGGCAGAGGCTGGCCCAGGCGTAGCAGAAGCACAGGCAGAGGCTGGCCCAGGCGTAGCAGAAGCACAGGCAGAGGCTGGACCAGGCGTAGCAGAAGCACAGGCGGATGCAGCCGGACCAGGCGACGACGAGGCAGTCGCAGGTGGCGGCTGGACAGGCTCCTCGGGCCCTCCAGCTGATGCGGCGTGAGGCTGAACGGGCCCCTCGGACCCTCCAGCGGAGACAGGAGGCTGAACGGGCCCCTCGGACCCTCCAGCGGACGAGGCGTGAGGCTGGACGGGCCCCTCGGACCCTCCAGCGGAGACGGGTGGCTGAACGGGCCCCTCGGACCCTCCAGCGGAGACGGGCGGCTGAACGGGCCCCTCGGACCCTCCAGCGGAGACGGGCGGCTGAACGGGCCCCTCGGACCCTCCAGCGGAGACAGGTGGCTGAACGGGCCCCTCGGACCCTCCAGCGGAGACGGGCGGCTGAACGGGCCCCTCGGACCCTCCAGCGGAGACGGGCGGCTGAACGGGCCCCTCGGACCCTCCAGCGGAGACGAGGAGGTGCTGGCTGGGCTCACTGGAACCCCCAGCGGACGAGGTAGATGGTGACACGGGAGCCGCGGAGTGCTGGATGAGCTCATCCGAGCTTCCAGCAGGAGCCGATGTAGAGCCAGAGAGAATTGGGACCCCGGGCTCAACGTTAAGCTGGCTAGAAAACTGCACTGCTACGGGGAACTGGGCCAAAGGTTCAGGTGCGAGCTGAGCTGCTGGACACACGGGGACCTGAGCTGCTAACGGTGGAGAAGTAAACGACTGCACAGGGGACTGAACTGATGTCTGTAGTAACGGTGGTGGTGAGAGTGGAGTAGGTGGTGGAGTTAATGACTTCACAGGGGAATGAACTAGAGGTAGTGACGGTTGTGGTGCTGGTGGTTGAGTGGGTGACTGTGCTAAAGGAGGCTGCACTGGGGACACTGGAGACTGCACTGGGGACACTGGAGACTGCACTGGGGACACTGGAGACTGCACTGGGGAAAGCAGAGCTGCAGGAGACTGCGCTAGAGACTGCAGTGATGGTTGTAGTGGAGGTGTGACGGGTGGAGGAGTGGCTGAAGTGGCTGCGGGTCGGGCGGCTAATGGCTCGGCTACAGAGTGCCTTAATGGCAGGGCTATGGGTTGAATGACTGACTGAGTAGCAGCCTGAATGGCTGGGTGTAGTGATGGTGGTGGTGGAAGGGAAACAGGTGGTAGTGTGGATGACGGAACTAAGGGCGACTGAGTGGCAGACCGAACTGATGACTGAAGCGATGGTAGAGGTGAAAATGGAGCGTGTGGTGGAGTTAATGGCTGTGCTAGCGGGGACACAGGAGACGCAGCTTGTAGCTGGGCAGCTAAGAGAGCTTCAGGAGGCTGGGCAGCTGATAAACTGTTCACATTACCGTCCGTAGCACAAAACACAGCCCCTGAACGAATAGTTCCACGGTTCGACACAAAAAAAGAGTCCTTACTCACCACAGCCGGCGATGTACAAGTCTGAATGTCCGGCTGTGGGGTGGCGCGCTGGCGGCGTGGTCGTCGTTTCTTTTTAGATGATGGCTCTGACGGGCCGAGCGGCTCCACATCCGGCCCTTCAGGCAGGTGGGCAGTAGCAGCTGGGGGATGAAGGTGGAGCTCATTTTGGATTAAATCCTGTTCGAGTGGGTGGAGCGCACTGAGTAGCCAGGGAAGACCAGAGATTAAACGCTGTAGTTTGGTTTCCACAGCACAGCGAAATTCCTTCCCCTCATGTTCGAGCCACAGATACAGGAGTCTTTCCACGGAGTAGATTATGTCCAAACGCAGTTCTTCTGGTGGGTTGAGTGCTGCTGGGTCCATATCTGGTGACGTCGTACTGTCATGAATCGCTGTGCGGCAGGCAGGAGTGGGACCCAAAATGCAGGACTCACAGACTCGGGGAGGTGAACTCAAAACACAGCTTTATTTGCTGGTAGAACAAACATACAAACTAGACTAAACTGGGAAACCATAAACTAAGAACTCACAGGGAGACACAGGGAGATCCACACACAGCATGAGGGACGACGTCACGCTGAACAGAGGGAGACGCAGACAGAAATACACAGAGGGTTAACGAGGAAAGTGGGAACACACGGGGAACACAGGTGACACTGATAATCATAACGAGACAGGGCGGGGTGAACTGAACATGACATGTACGGGCGTGAGAGTCACAAAGTAAACAGGAAGTGCACAGAGGTTCAGACAGGAGGAGAGAGAGCACGGGGAAAACACAGACATAACGGGCTGGGGAAACATGAAACAACCACAAAGGGAGACGAGGGCTCATAAATACACAGGGCACACGGGGGGGGGGGGGAGAGAGAGCACGGGGAGAACTTGGACATAATGGGCAGGGGAAACATGGAATAAAACATAAGGAGAGACGAGGGCTCACAGATACACAGAGGGGCACACAGGGGGGAGAGAGAGCACGGGGAGAACTTAGACATAAAGGGCAGGGGAAACATGGAATAAAACATAAGGAGAGACGAGGGCTCATAAATACATAGAGGGGCACACAGGGGGTAAAAGCCATGAAGGGAAAACACTTAGGGAACAACACAACAGGGCAACTCAGAAAACATGGCCTAAATAAGGAACGAAATACAAACATACAAGAAAACTAAGAACACTGGGCCAACATGGCCCAGGACCATGACAAAGATAAGATAAGATAACCTTTATTAGTCCCACACGTGGGAAATTTGTTTTGTCACAGCAGGAAGTGGACAGTGCAAAAGTTATGAGGCAAAAATTAGAATACAATAAGAATAAATACAGTACACAACTGTACAGAATAGAATAAAATAATATACTATATACAGTAGAATAAAATAAAATAAATATACAATAAGATAAAAATAGAATACAAATACAAATACTATATACAACTGATAAAGGAAACATGGAAATCACATTAGCTTGTCTCCATATCAAAGTGAAATTAATGTCACTGAACAGATATTTAAGGTGAATTACAAATTTAACTGGTTAGTTCAGCTGCAGTTTAAGGAGAATAAAAATGACTCAGCAGCAGATTAGAATCAAGTACAAAAACATTTACAAATGTTTCTAACTCACCAAATTTCTATGTTTATTTGTAAGTAAAAGGTGGTTTTGAAATGCAAATCACTGCATTTTGGTTTTAGTTACACTTGTATAAATATATCTTGTCATACCTGGGTTGCAGGTGCCATGATGGTCTTAATGTTTCTCCCTTGCACTCCACCCTTCTTGGCATATATCTTCATAAAGTTTGCCGAATAACTATCCAGCTGGGAGAAGAACTTAGACTGCAAATGGATTGTTGTAATCCTCTTGAATTCTGCACTCACCTGCAAAAGGCAGAATAATAATCCAACAGACAAAACTAATAATAAGAATACATTTATAACTGAGATTTACACAGCACCTTTAAAAAAACCCAGGATACTTAACAAAGGCAAATACAACCACAAATAATTAACAGAGGATTGTGTTGTCATTATTCAGTCCACTTAAAAGTGAGTCAAGTCTGTTCAATACATGTGAATGCATAATCCATTAATTTCTTGTATATTAGGTTCCTGCATTCATATTTGTAGCTGAGCTAACACAGGCTGCTTTAGCTGATCTTCAGTAAATCCCATGTGGTTACAAGTTACTTTTATATAATAATCCAATGGAAGCAAAATATTGCTGTTGTTTTAAACCCATTCAATTACCTCACACACATGGAAGAGAGCTGGCCACCTCATTTTGAAATCAGCAATCATCGGTGCTTCACGTACTACCTCTTGCCTTCTGAGAGCAAAGGTCTTCTCCATCATTGCAGCCACCCTGTGGTCATTGTTTTTTTTCTTAACTTCTGACAGGAGGTCCACTCTGATTTCTTCCAGTGTCTCTGCAGTTTCACCAGCTGGATAAGTGGGGCAGTAATTCACTTCAGCTTTTTTTGGCTTCTTCACGCCATACGCAGGAGTACATTTGCCATCAGGTTTATGTTTTAAGGAATTCACAGTAACTTCAGGGCAACCAAGCCGTCTAAGCTTAGTTCGGTAGTTAGCAAGTTTATACTTCAAGCTTGTTTTCCATCCGCCATATCCAGTGACTGAACCAGGCTCTTTCAAACATGGATGGGTTGTTACAAGAGCTTCTGCGACCTCATCAAACTCCCTGTCAGAGAGGTAGACCTTGTACTGAACAATTGTTTCAGCTAAACCATCAAGAATGGCAGACTTAATTTTATGATCAGGATTCAACAAAGCTCCAGTTTCTTTGAAAGTAGCATTGGCCCTGTCCAGCTGTAGTTGAGTACCATAAGAGAACCGGGGAATGGGGAAGACATCGGGCCATGCAGTTGCTCTTGAGGACGTAGATTCAGGAGAAGACAATATATCTGTATCAAATGAGTTCCCAGGAGATGAAATGGATGAGGAGTCATCTAGAGTGCGGGAAGTGGCAGCAGGTGAGTAAAGAGGGATCAGTGGCTCACCAGGCTCGACAGGTGCAACTGAGCTAAAGATGATCTTGATGGTACTTTTGTCCTGGATGTCCGACATTGACTCCAAGTTGGTGAATTCATTCCCAAATTCTGCATCCATGAACTGAAGTCTGAAGTCCCCATTAACTCCACACTGTCCCTTTATCTGCTGAACTAGCTCACTGACAGACTCTGGCATCCCATTTGGAAGGATCAATCTCCGGGAATCATTTTCGGAGAAAATGATTCTGAGTTTCACCATTGCAGCCATTTCACAACAGCCTAAAAGAGGAAATTAAGACAACGTTAACCGTTTCAACAAGGGTAAATCTGATTTCAACAAAGCACTTCGATAAAGGTGTGGCAGGCTATGTCCATTAAAACTGATATAAATAAAATAATGCCACATTAATTGTCAATACATTTTAGATTTATTAGACTGCCTGTCATAAAAATGAGTTAATTCCTGTAATTGGGACTCTTTCCTTTTCAGTGAGTTCAACATTTTACCATGTTGAACAGGGATGAAGAATTTCAAAATGAATTATTCACATTTTTATAATCAAATTTAAACTGGAATTCTCTCAGGAGTAAAATTAATAAAGCATAACATTCTCTTCAGAAATTAAAATAAATAATTGTAACTTGGCATCTTAATAATAATTTGCTTTACCATTTATTTCTAGTTCTAGTTCTGTAAGATAATATATTGAAAATTAAATGCATAACAACATTAATTGTACTATAGCAATAAAAATATTTAGATTATAGAGCTTATACAGATTATACAGCTATGGCCTACACCGAATATTGGCTGATGATTTAATAACTATGTTAAGCACTGTGTGTGTGTGTGAGTGTGTGTGTGAGAGAGAGAGAGAGAGAGGGAGAGAGAGAGTGAGAGAGAGAGAGAGAGACAGAGAGAGACACACACACACACAAAGACAGAGAGAAAGAGAAGATATTATGACAAACTAATAGTGACTAAAATGATATATACATTATTATACATGCAAAAGATAACAAACCTTATATTACATGTATGTGTCTTTTTAATGTCACCAGTCTTAGAGGCCCAACAAAGTAGTCTGCCAAAGGGTATTCATCGGCAAGTTCACCAAGTTCAATCAACACAGTCTCTCTGCTTGGACATGCAGTCAGCTCAAAGGCTCTGAAATGTTCCCTGTACCAGCCAGAAAGCCTCCTCACTATGAAACACAAGCTCTCCTGAACAATACAAATCTGAACAATCTCTCCAAAATCAGGCAGTCCGCCTGTACACCCATGAGCAACTATCATCCCATTTCTAAAAGTTACACCTTTGCTTGACACACACTTTGCAAGGTGGACTTCAGATGTACCAGGGAATTTCTGTGCAATAGTCTGAGCCATTTCTTCTTTCAAAACATCAACAGGAACTGTTGAGACATTTGTGACCTGTAGAGGATTTTTTTCAATACTAGATGACCTCAAGTGATATGAAATCATGAGCTGATGCTTAGTGGCTAGCGAAAGGGGCACATTTTTAAAGCAATTGGTGTGGCGCACAACCTGCTTAAAATAACTGTGCTTGGCTTCAAAACGCATTGTCCAGAATCCTACAAGAGGCCCAAACATCCTTATCAGATGAGGATAGTGCTCTAAGTAATGATGTTTTGGGAGCAGATGCACACCAGGGAAGAGTTCTTGGTGCTTTTGTCTGTGCTCTGAAATTTTTGCCTGAAGATAAGCAATGGACTCATCTGTGTGTGTTGGAGCAACCACAAGCTCAACAGTGTCTTTCAAGTCCATCAGTATTTGCCATGCCATTTCACCCTCTGGAACCAGATGCCCAATTATGAATGGGAGCAGTCTTAACAGAGCCCAATTTTCATGGGCATTCCCACCTATTGTTGGCTTAGTTGAAAATGTGTGTGGGATCACATGTGGCCTATTTGTCTTGTCAGCCCATTTGTACGGAAAATGCAGGATGGATTTGTTGAGGGTTTCAAGATTAAAATATTTATTGGATATCAGCGATGCCAAACAGCGTCCAAGCTCCACCGGCACTATGCCCTCAAAAAGATCATGCATAATATCTGGAGGATAACCTGTGTGAACATTGAAGTGGGCAATATTTTCACTGATAACACAAGGCCTTTTCACTCCAAAACAGCTCGTACCAGTCTCATGAGCTAATTTTACATGAGAGTCATGGAGTTCTTTAGTCCTGAGTGTAAATGCACCTGATTTTACCTCTTTTGTTTGGATTTCTGTTCTGGTTCCTGTGCAAAATCGGCAAATGTACCCACTAGAAAAGCTCTCAGTAAAACCAGCAATACTGTGAGCCCCCAGATTATCTGCTACAACAACCTGAATTGTGCCTTTAAGACATCTGCCTAGTAATGGAATGAAAATTCCCTCTTGCTCCAGAGTCTTCACATCTTGAAGAAGAGGTTGCATGACACGGCAATAACCAAATTTCTTCACATCATCAGTTTTACACAAGACTGCCAAGTAAATTGATGATAGTGATGAATGTGAGCCTATAGGCAAATTACTCACAGTCCAGTAGATGCCACAAAGCTTATGTTTCCTGCGAGAGGTACCCAAAGGATTGCAAATCTCAAAATCATCTATGTATAAACACAGTAAAATTCTCATCTCATCCCCTGACAAAAAACTGTTTTGCTTGAAGTATGAACCATCCTGAGAAGAGTTGTAAGTATGGTGTTCAATAGTCCCCCTATTTTGGGCCTTGTGATTTTCAACTAACCTGTCCACAACACCTTTCCTGACAAAGAGCTGCTGCAAAGACTTAAGTACAGGCACGTACTGAAAACTCCTTTTTTCCTTGGCATCAAGAATGTACTCAATGGGTTCTACAGTGTTAAAGCTTTCTTTATAATACTGGTTGCGGATGTAAGTTGAGCTCAGGGGTCCCCCCTTCTCGATCGCTTTGAGCAACGGGTTAGATACACAGATAGCAGTGGCTACCTCTTCTAACATGGACCTTTCAGTTGTGACACTGTGTTTCTGAAACACCCTTTCTAGAATTTCAATCGAGAGGGGCAGTGTTGCTGAACTTAAGTAGTGCAGTTCTTCTAAGAACTCATCAATTTTTGTGCCTGGCACATGTGCAAAATGCTCCAACTTGAGCAACACTGCGGCAAAATTTTTCTCAATTACTTCAGGCAAGTTCTTAGCTACATCTGAACCGCTACTTGAACATGCACTGTCTGCTGAAACTGCAGACACTTGATTACCTGCATCTTCCTCAGGATTATAAGAGGATCCTTGTGAAACTTGTGTGATTTTAACTACACCGGGCTTGAAATCTTTGAATGTATGTGGGGTGTGTTTCCTGTTCTTGTGAGAATGAAATGTTCCATATATATTTGTGTGAAAAGTACAACTTTCAAACATACAAGTAACGGTTTCACTACTTTTCAGATGAGTGCCAATGTGTAAAAAATAAGACTTCTCTGTTGGAAGATTGCTACAGGTGCACAAATGACAACTGTATGTTGATAATTGCTGCAACCTCTGGGTGTTCTGTTGAGCATGGACTCTACTTAAATGAATGTACAAAGCATTAAATGTCTTAAAAGTACATGGGCAGTCTATGTGTGGGCATGGGTAACGTGGCATGTGCCGGTGCTGAAGTCTAAAATGTTTTAGTAGCTCATATCTACTAGGTAGAGATCCACTACACACCTTACAATGCCACATCCTTCACTCAAAGGTTAAATAAATAAACAACAGGCTAATCTTCATTTAAGTGAACCCTAAGTAATTAATGACTGGACTCAATCAATCACTAAGACCCTTTCAATGTTTTTAGCCCAACTACATTCAAATCACAAACTTGATAATGGCCAATGATCCCTTTCGACAATGGTCACTTATGGGGTTGGATGGCAGCTGCGTCCTGAAACAGATTAGATAAATCAGTCCCACAAATTTCAAATTAAAAATGATCACCTTACCTAAAATACCATTTCACAATTAAACATGTGTTATCTTAACAGGAGGGCACTGCAAGTCTCTAAGTTTATTAAGTAGACATATTTTATTTCAAAAAAATAAAAAAAACTGAAAAAATATCAGTTCATGTTTGGTCTTTCCTCCTCAGTGTACTAAAAACATACATCAATTGTTAAGTAAACTACTGTGGAACAATTGCAACTTACAAACTTACACATTTAATCAACCCACACATAAAATTTGTATTTATCACAACAGTTTCTGTGGTAGGGTCCAACTAGCTTATTTGCAGAGGTTAAGTTATAAGCAATATCTACATTTGAAGTAGCTATGTCTTTCATATTAGGCTTTTATACTTGTGCTAGCTTGACATTGTGCTATATTGTTGTACTAACGTGTTAGCTAGCGAAAATGGCATAAACAGACAGATTTAAAAAAAACAACAACAAAAAACAAATGTGAATAAATATCACTGAAAAGAATAGACAAACTAATGATATCTTTGCACAAAAAGTATTTTCATCTGGATGGATGAAGACAGATTCACTCTTACCTTTCCAAGATGACCGAGAAGCAAACCATGTGCTTTCCTCCCTCCTGTTGTTTAAAATCTCACGTGATCTTGTGATATCGCGAGTCTTTAAGGCAGCTAACCACTCTTGTTAGATTTTATCATGTCATATCAACAAGAATAAATTTAAGAGGTGCTAAGTTGGTAAATTTCATGTAGATCTTATATGATTTTATTACGTTCACCTTGGAAACATAAATTCATTGTGTTCAAATTACATGTTAGAGTCATGTAAATGCAATAACCACCAAATTTTACTTTTTTGAGTGTACCAACTACCAACCTTTGTATATTTTGTATATTTATTTTATTTTTACTCTATTTAATTTGTAAAATATGTACACACACACACACACACACACACACACACACACACACGTAGACATACATATTTAGTATACACATTCAGTAATATGCATACACTCTTATATTGTACATATATTTATTCATATAATTCTCAGATGTAGCCATTGTTATATTTGCTTGCTCTTATGTTATTGTATTTTTTGCACAACTCTGTTGCTTGTGAAGCTCGCACACAAGAATTTCACTCACATGTACTGTACCAGTGTACATGCACATGTGATGTGACAATAAAAGTGATTTTATTTTATTTTATTTTATTTGACCCCTTGGCTGTAAAAGGCTGATGGGCTTTTGTCGACACACTGCTCGGCGGGCAGCGTGGACAACTCAAGAACAAAGTGACCTAGAGATTAAACAAACAAAAAAGAATCAACGCAGAACATTCAAATAGACCCTAGAAATGTCATGTAATAAAAGTTATTGACACGAGGGAGATTTATTAGTTTGATCATCTTCCTCTGAGATTTGGAAGTAGGCTGGAATCACATCCAGCACAGTAGACATTCCCAGTTTCAGCAGTGAAGTGCAGGTGTGCACCAAATACAGATCTTTGCTTTTTTAATGAAAGGAAATATAAAACATTTGATCACTTTGGTACATTCATGCATGCTTAAAATGGTTTGAAAAAAGTCTGCTATGTCAGCGCTCTCTGTTCACTTTGGCACTCCAGTTTTTAGTACAAGGATGATCTTGTTAGCTCTTTTCCCGCTTTTAGTGTTTCTACCCTTAAATGAACCTTGAAAGTTCCCCCAGGAGACAACTCGGCACAGATGGATGTGGTGGAAGCCTGCTGCTTCCTCCTTACCCGATAAACAAGACATTTTGATTGTTTAGACCAAGAGAAGTTGTATTGCTATCATCACTGGTGTCTGACAACAGAGCCATTCATAGTTTTCAATAGCACAGCCTCTTGGAAATATTGCTCTCATCAGATTTGTGGGTTTTTTTTTTTTTTTAAGTTTTTTTTTCTGTGAACACTGACCAAGTGTTATGGAAAGCTTCTGCTGACACCGATTTCCTCTGGTTTGTGCCCTTATTCAAGGTTCAAGGTTCTTTATTTGTCACATGCATAGTTATACAAGTATAACACACAGTGAAATGTAGTCTGACACGCTCCTCGACATGTGCAAAAATGGGGGGGGGGGGGGGGGGTAGAGGAAGAACATTATATATATATACATATAGTATATACACTGGGTGAATGTGCAGTAGTAGCAGCAAGCAGGTGAATTCTGTACATTAATATGAATAGACATCTGACTATTTTACAGGATAGACAATATAAACATATTTAAAATTAAAGGAATTGAAATGTACATTGTGCCTTGGTTTAGTGTCTGGAAGAGTCCTGTCTCAGTCAATTATAGATGATGTGAGAGGGCGGGTGTGTGTGTTTAGGGCACGGATGGCTTGGGGATAGAACTTCCTTCCCAGTGTAATTATCAGTCCAAATATCAAAGACAATGAAAGATCAAATATAAAGTATGAAAATGGTCCAAGTACCACATTTAGACATTTTTTCTATTAGTTTATTCGACTCATACTGGTACATGTAGGACAACTGTGGCAACACAAGCAAAGTGGACGCAGCAACAGCTTGTTTTTTTTATTAGATTCTGTCAAGGCTGACTGAACGGACTCAAGCACAGACTCTGGGATTAAATTAAACCGTCCTTTATTTACAACACAAAGGGAGCTATATACAAAGTGAGGGGAATGGTCAGGGGCTCCAGGGATCCACGGGCAGGAAGGGGAATGGTGCTCCACACTCGCTTGCTGATCCACATGCCACTCGTTCCAGTCTCTGCACACACGCTCTGCTCTTGTGATCCAGTTCGCTCCACACTACCACTCCACTCCACACTGCCAAACACTCACTCTCAGCAATCAGGAAAAAAGGGTTACAGGAAGGGTCCAGGAAATCTATGGAGAAAAAAAACGAAGGATGATCAGAACCAGGAAACCACTAGGAAAAACATGAGGCGTGATGAGAGCCGGGTTACACCAATGTGTGAAAAACAACAGTTCAGCGACGAGAAGCTTTGAGCCACTGCTTTGGCCAGGGAAGGCAGGATAATGAGCCACAGGTGCAGCCCAGCCCAGTGAGGCTATGAAGTTCAGAATGAAATACGTGGTCAAAAGTTACTTAATTTATTTAAAAACTGTCAATGTATAAATGAGATAAAAGAATTCCCATCAAAGAAATGCAATTTAAAACAGCTTAAAACTGTTAAAAGAGTTAATAACTTTGTTCAAAATGCGGGCTCTGACTACAACCTGTTTAAAATGTAATCAATGATCTACAGGGTGGACCATCCATCCATTCGCTTCTCCTTTTCAGGGTCGCGGGGGGCGCTGGAGCCTATCCCAGCTGTCATAGGGTGAGAGGCGGGGTACACCCTGGACAGGTCGCCAGTCTGTCGCAGGGCCAACACACAGGGACAGACAACCATTCACTCGCACATTCATTCACACCTAGTGGCAATTTTGGATTATCCAATTAACCTATCCCCACAAGCTGCATGTCTTTGGATGGTGGGAGGAAGCCGGAGTACCCGGAGAGAACCCACGCAAACACGGGGAGAACATGCAAACTCCACACAGAAAGACCCCGGCCTGATGGTGGAATTGAACTCAGGACCTTCTTGCTGTGCGGCAACAGTGCTGACCACCGTGCCACCGTGCTGCCCTACAGGGTGGGCCTTTATATGGATACACCATAACAACATGGGAATGGTTGGTGATATTAAAGTCCTGTTTGTGGCACATTAGTATATATGAGGGGCAAACTCCTCAAGATGGGTGGTGACCATGGTGGCCATTTACAAGTCGGCCATCTTGGATACAACTTTTGTTTTTTTCAATAGGAAGAGGGCCATGTGACACATCAGACTTATTGGTAATGTCACAAGAAAAAAATGGTGTGCTTGGTTTCAACGTAACTTTATTCTTTCATGAGTTATTTACAAGTTTCTCTTTGTTCACAGCCATTGACATGTTGAAGAGGTTAACACGTGAGGAGCGGATGGAAATTGTGTTGATATCTGGTGAACGCAGTAACCGGGTCATTGCAGCAGATTTCAATACAAGACACCCTACGAGACCACCCATCTCCCATGCTACAGTCAGCAAACTGCTTGCTAAGTTTCGTGAAACTGGTTCAGTGTTGGATTTGCCAAAATGTGGACGCAAGAAAACTGTCAGTAATGAAGAAACATCAGTGGCTGTCCCAGCTTCATTCAGCAAGAGCCCACAGCGTAGCACTCGCCGCATGTCACTGGAGAGTGGCACTAGTCGAACGTCCCTTTGGCGGATATTAGCTACTCACAAATGGCACCCTTACAAACTCCAGCTACTGCAGCATCTCAACGAGGATGACCCAGATCGGCCACAGAATTTGCAGAATGGGCAAAACAAAAATTGGAACAGGACCCTCAGTTCACGCAGAAGATTTTGTTCAGTGAGGCAAACCTTTATGTGAATGGTGTTAACAAACAAAACCACCGCTATTGGTCTGACACTAACCCACATTGGATGGATCCCTCCAAGACTGTTGGACCAACAAAAGTGATGGTTTGGTGTGGTATATGGGGTACAACGATAGTGGGTCCATTCTTCATCAATGGAAACCTCAAGGACACTGGATATTTGAAATTGCTACATGATGATGTGTTTCCCTCTTTGTGCACTGAAGCTGGCACGTTCCCTGAGTTTTTCCAGCAAGATGGTGCACCACCACATTATGGGTGCCAGGTCCGAGCATTCCTAGATGAACAGTTTCCTGGAAAGTGGATTGGTTGTCGTGGGCCAGTTGAATGGTCCCCAAGGTCTCCCGATCTGCCCCCTTAGACTTTTATCTTTGGGGTCATCTGAAGGCAACTGTCTATGGTGTGAAGATACGAGATGTGCAGCACCTGAAACTACGGATACTGGATGCCTGTGCTGGCATTTCTCCTGCGGTGTTGCTATCAGTGTGTGAAGAGTGGGAGAAGAGGGTTGCATTGACAATCCAACACAATGGGCAGCACATTGAACACATTTTATAAGTGTTCAGAAACTTGTAAATAACTCATGAAAGAATAAAGTTACGTTGAAACCAAGCACACCATTGTCTTTCTTGTGACATTACCAATAAGTTTGGGCTCTGGTCACGATGTCTCATTCGCGATGAACCTGCTGAAAGAGAAGCATCATGGCTGAGCATCTTCGATGATTTATCCCCTTTTTAGGACTTTTTAGGACACAAGGACAGCATCCTCTGTATGCTGGAAACTTTGTGATGTTAGAGTGAGAAGTCTCATAGCTTTGAAGCTGAACTGAGTCTGAAAGGTATTCACCATCACACAAACTCCTCTGGTGAGGTGATTTGGATGCACTTTCAATTTTTTTGCTATATGTTCCTCAAGGTGTTTCCTTTAAGCCCAGTCTCTAAGTGAAAGAATAAATAATTTCATCTGACTTTCATTACACAGAATCAGGTTTCAATAAAGTTGAAGTATTTTTTAACTTCTCATCATACAGTGTAAATTTGCATTATTTCACATCTTTGCATATATAAAATGTGCTCATGCTCCCCAAAACACAACGTTATGCTTTCCACATATTAACCATCAGTTTAATTGCTGATATATCAGCATATATATCACTATATAAATAGTGTACAATCACACAATTAAAAAAAAGATATTTATTTTACATGTCAAACCATCTTGTCTTATTCCACATTTGTCTGTGTGAGAAATGATAGCCGTTGTCGTTTCTAGCAAATAAGCTTGACAACAATAGACGATTATTGCAGTTGTGCTTTAGTGAATATTTGTGTATTTGTAGTAAACAGCAGGGTATACATATGTTTACAACAAAGGAACGTGGCTTGTTTTGAAGGAATAACATCACGTCTCAATATACACAAAATACAGAGTATTAAGAAACATGTAATGTAGCATCACATCCTATCAGCTACACAAATATACACAAATATATGTGTAAAATATATGTGTATATTTCTGTATCTTGTGATACTCATAAGCTGCATATATACACCACTCCTAGCTGTCATTTAATAGGACTCTGCTATTTGACTGTTATTGTCCACATTTTGACACTCATGGCAGAAAGCATCACTGCAACTCGCTCAACACTGGTGAGCTGAGAACGAGTACGAATAGATAGCCACACACTCAATACACATAAACAAACACACACACACAGCCAGACTGAGTGTCAGAGGGAAACTGAAAAACAGTTTGAGCAGGTGGGGATTTGGGGATTATCGGGGATTGAACTCTTTCGGGGATTGAACTCTTTTAGGTGGAATGGAAAACTCTAAATGTGTGACCCCTGCACACACTAGAAACGAGTAAAGCATACCTCGACATTCAGCGTGATTGGCAGGAGTTCCCACGATACCTACAGAACAGTAATTGTTGAGGGGGCGTGTGTTTGACTGGCTGTAATATTAACTGACAGTGTGCTGTGTGTAGTCATTATGAAACTCCACTGTGACCTTAATCCACCATTGCTAAAGGCACTTTGAAGCTTTTAGACTAACATTTGGCCCTCTATGCTTACTCTATTAAGGTTTCTGTCTCCCTCTCTTCCTGTCCATCTGTTGCCCACTTTTCAGTGGACAGTTTCATGGCCTGATCAGCAATTCAGAGGCTTTAAACAACTGTATTGTAACTTTGAAAGCTAGATTTAGACACAAAACAAAAAAGAAAGTAAGGGGGAGCAAGAACAGTTGAAAGTGTATGAGAGACGGAGTGAGACACATCATCCACATAATGCTTCATCACTATTATGGGGGAAAAAAAGCCTCTACAGCTTTCCGGGGTATTAAAATGACACAAAATGAAACAGATTAAGATAAAGGAAAATGCTTTAAACTTTTAAATGACATACTGAGATGGAGAAAACAAGTGAAATGGCAGAAAGATCAGCCATTCTGCAAATTTAATTCCACAAGCCTGCTTTGTCTTTCTTAGTAGAACTTGGAGAACTGTGCAGTTTAATCAAAGTCAAAGTCAAAGTCAACTTTATTTGTCGATTCTGCCACATGTACAGGACATACAGAGAATAGAAATTGCGTTACTCTCAATCCCTAGATAAATAGCAAATGAACATTTAAATATATTTAAATATAAAAGTGATTAAAAATGCAAGTAAAATAATTAAAAAGTAAAAATTTAAATAAATACAATTTTACATATAACAAGAAAGCTATACAATATACAATATAATGGGTAAGTGACATTGAGTGTAAACCAGGCAGAGTAGTGCAAATAGGCAAATAGTGCAAATGGAGATTTAGTAGTGTACGGTAAGAGAAAGTGTAACAACAAATGCCAATCCAATGCATTTCATCTGTCTTCACAGAGGGACACCAAAATATCTGGAGCTTTGCCCATAAACTTGGGAGTTCAACAGTATATAAACTACAATGCAAACCTAATGTATTTGTAACCTGGAAGACACACCAGTGATTCATGTGGGATATGGGGGAAAATTCCCTCTCATCAATCCAAAAACCCTAATCACCTCTTCCATGAGCAAAGGAAAGTAACACTGCTGTAGGATAGTGAGTCCAAACCCACCTCAGAGAAACTTGAATAACTCTTTGGGTTCCCTCTTATTTATCTGTTTAAATGTGTTAAAGCCACAACCAATACAGCCTTCATTCTCACAATATCAACAACTGATTGTCCCAAATATCAGAACAGAATTAGGGAAAAGGCTTTTAAATAGCCCCTGCTTCCTGGAATAATTCAATTCAATTCAATTTTATTTTTATACTTCCAAATCACAACAAGAGTCGCCTCAAGGTGCTTTAATATATAATCTACAGCAGAACTGAAATGATCTGAACTGGTTACCTGGGGGGAGTTTAAGTCCATCTTAAAGGAACAAGAGAAAAACTCTTTTACTCAGTGTGATTGTTTTTATTGTCTCTCTTAATTAGGGATGGGTACCGGTATCGGTTCTGACATAAACGGTAGTAACCAGACCGAAAAGCAGCGCACATTTCGGTGCTTTATTTCAGTGCTTTTTTTGCTGAGATGTCACACACTTTGTATTCCAGCCAATCATTTTAACTTTGCAAGGATAGACGTTCTTTTTGAGCAGAGCTACAGATTAAAAATGCCCAAAGCGAAGCGGTCAAAGTCTGGCTGTACTTCACAGCAAAAGATGCAAACTCAGCAGCAACAAGTGCTTTAAGCTGATACTGTGATACTGTCAAAGGAGGTAACACCTCAAATCTGATGAAACACCTGGCGACGCATAGCGTTTTTTTAAAAGCCAAGAAATGCGCCGTATTTGATAGCTTGCTGCGAGACCTCACACCGAGCACATCTACTGCGGGTGTGGTGCCTGTTATCGGACCCGGAGTTAGAACATCCCCCAAAAACCCGAAGAGGAGAGTCCTGGCCCCTAGCCCTGCCAGTGTAGCAGAAATGATGAGGATGATGATGCAGCAGCAGCCGTTCTTCTCTGCGTGAGTAGCTTAATGTTGTTCGTGTGTAATTTACGTTGAGTAGGCTAACCACGTTATTACATTAATGCATGTAAGGTGAACTAGCAAACATCATCATAGCTACATGCGGCTGTCTTGTTTGATGACAGATACTCCCTTCACCCTGGCCAAAAAGGCTAAAATGACCAAAGAAAAAGTGGGTTAAACATGAGAGGTCTTTGGACAAAGTTTGTGTTTTTTCCATTGTGTAAGCACTGCATCCAGCCAAGAGTGATACCATATATGCCCCATAGCTGCAGAAAAGGCTAACATTGTTATCTTTTTACAAAAAAACAGCTGAACATGAGAGGTTTTTGAACCAATTTTGTGTTCTCCATTCCTTAAGCTAAGTTTAAGCACTGGTTCGAGCACCGTTTAAGCACCGGCACAGTTTCAAAAGTATCGGTTTGGTACTGGTATCGGATAAAACCTAAACGATACCCATCCCTACTCTTAATGATCTGTTGTTGTATTTTTCTTTTTAAATGTTATATACTTATGTGGTACATCTATTTTTGACATTTGTTGCCATGTCTCTTTTGAAAATGAGATTTTTGATCTCAATTAGATTTTTACCTGGATAAATAAAGGACACACGGCTTACTTCCAGGACTTTCTGTGTTTTGTTCTTTCTTTGGACTCGTGGGCCCCTGATTCTTTTCTTGATTCCTTCGCTTTCCTTTCTCTGTCTTAGTCATGTCTTTACATTTTGTCTGTCTTAACTGTTCCCATTTTTCTTCAGTTCCACTTCCCCTGTCTTGGTATGGCTATGTCCCATGTGTCCCACTTGTTACCCCTCAGTTTATACATTGTCTCTGTTTTCCTTGGTCCTGGCTCAGACGCCTGTTCACTAACTGTGTATCCATGTTCCTACTGTTCTAGTTTACCCAGTGTTGTCCCAGTTTACATATTAGTTACTCAACAAAAGGCAGCCAACAGCTGAGTTGAACTTCATTCATGTTGTAGGCATTTGGGTTGGTCCTCACTATCCACTCCGCACAGTCTGCCTCCCGCAGGTCGTTACAAGCTAAATGAGCTAAATGAGACCTCCTGGGCTCTCCACCCTTTATGGGACCCACCTAAAACAATCAAGCACCGGTGGATCATCTGGCAAGTGCTTCCTCCTATTACAGGCTGGAAGTGAGGGTAGGCCATCATTTAGTCCCGCAGCCTTGCTGGTTCTCCTTTGATTCTCCAGAACCAGTAGTGCCTCCAGCCTGAAACAGTCTGAAACACAGAAAAAATTTGTGAAATTTTGTGAAATATTTATTTCAACAATAACAGATTATCATTTTTAAAATGCTTTCATATGTTCCACAGTTTGATCATTTTTTATTTTTTCATTCTGTGGACAACAATGTGCATAAATGCAGATTCATTGCTAAATAAATCAACTTTTGTAAAGTTAAGTTATTGAGTACACAAATCCTTTGCAGTGTCTTAGGCAGCGTCCCATGTTTTGGAATTAGCTTTAGCCCTTCGACACACTGGTGACCTGTCCAGGTTCCAGGTTGTACCCCGTCTCTTGGCCTGTGGCAGCTGGGATGCACGCCAGCTCCCTCTGACCCTGATTAGGATGGATGGGTCTTTGTCATGGTCTGGATGAGCCACCTGTGTTTTTCCACTGCCTCCCTGTGCATCTGTCCCTGGGCGGAGTCCACATCACTTCACCTGCTCTCCTCACCTGATCGACATCCAGGACAATCAGCAAGGCAGTATTTAAGACCAGCGTCGATATTCCGTCTTCGCCAGTCCATCTGTTAAGCTCTTGTGAGTAACAAGCAGTGTTGGTCAAGTTACCTGAAAAAAGTAATCAGTAACTAATTACTGATTAGTTCCCCAAATAAGTAATCCCGTTACTTTACTGATTACTTATTTTCAAAAGTAATTAATTACTTAGTTACTTTTTAAAAACACGATTTACAACCTGAATAGGTAATAAAGCGATAGATCTTTCAGCCCAATTCTACTTTTTCTACATAATCCATCATACAAAATGTAATCAAATGGAAAAGTCTCTTTTTAACTTGTTTTATTAGTTTTAATCTTTTAACTTTATGCATCAAGCAAACATTTAATTATCTGCAACATTCTCTGAGTTGAATAAATTAGTTTAACATTTAAACCTATTTTCTGCACATTCCAGCACATAAAATAAAATATTTTTTGTGTTTACACTCAGTCTTTCAAATAGATGCAAGTAAAACACAGCAGAAAATAAATAAAGTCAAAGACTCAGCGGTCCTGTTGCTCTATTTTCACCTGTAAAGCAGGAGTGGGGCAGGCGGAGGGTTACCCTGGTGCAGGTGTGCCGCGGTCAGTGGAAGAATCCGCGAGTTTCTCTGTGAGTTTCCCATTACGTCATAGCTACTCGGTGCTTGTTGGAAGTTTAGGGGTTTTTTCGCTGTAAAAAGAAGTTTTCTTCCCACGCACAGCGGACACTAATGTTTTTGTCACTTTTTATGGAATCAAACTCAAAGTAAGGTCAGTACTTCCACGCTTTAAACGCTGCACGCTCATACTCTCTCCCACACTCGATATATGATCCATTGTTGATCTGCACACAGCTGTTGTCACCAACGTCGCACTCGCTTACGTCACTGTCGTGAGACATTCTCTCAAAAAAAATCACGGTTTTAGTAACGCAGTAACGCAGCGTTCCTACGTGTATTTAAAATTGAGAGGTGGGCAACGACGCCAGGGGTGAGGTGTACACCCTGATGGTCTTTTGGAGTCCGTGTAGCGTTCCCACCCCCAAGATCCTATATGTATGTGTAATGAGAGTGTGAGTAATGTGAATGTCTAAATTGTGAGATAAAATTGAGGCACAGGCAGCCAGAAGGGGACAGAGGGGGGGGTAGCCTCCCCTGCACCCTGGTGACATACCCCTACTCCAAGGCCCTGCATGTGTGGGTGATTGTGGTGGAGCGGGAAGAGGGAGGCAGCTGGAGATGGGGAGGGAAGGAAGGGAGGGGCAGGTGACCCCTCCTTGGGGCCAGCTCCCCCGCTGACCCCAGTAGGCACCCCCATACTCCGCAACCCGCCAGGGAAAGGGGGCCCAGGCCCATCCGGACCGGGGCCCAGAACAGCAGCGCCGCCCGGCCCCACCACAGAGAAAACTGCACCCACCCCTTCATCCACTCATCTTCCAGACTACACAAGACAATAGACGCCCAGGCTGAGATCTTCCCCCACCTCTCCTGTATCTCCCCCTCCTGCGGAGTGAGTTCCTGAAGAGAGGAAAGCTCCTGCAAGGTGTAACAATCTCCCCCACCAGTTGAAGAGACCCCCAGGTGGCTCGATGCACTGGCGGCACCGTGCGCCAGGGCCGGGCCCCCATACACCCACCCGCCCACAACCCCAGCAACATACCAACCAGGACCCAAGGCCCCGAGGCCCAGCCAGGGCCCCAGCCCGGAGACGGAGCACCCCCAGAACCTCACGCCCGTCTCGGACCCACCCCGGGGCAGCCAGGCTACCAGGTCAGTAACCCACGTCCGTCAGCACAGACCCTCCCCTAGCCCCGCTGCACGCAGCCACGAGGAAACCGTCATCTAAGAGCCAACAGAGCCCCCAATAGGCCATGACCGCTACCCTGGGTTGAGCCCCCCAAGGAAGATGCTCCTGGGGAACCCCCCGACGCCCTAAGCCTGTCCCTACCCCCACACCAATCACAACAGCGAAGGTGGCACTAAACAAAAGGAATTACTAATGTAAAAAGAAAAGTGGTTTTATTTATATATGTTTATATATAAATATTTGCGGTGGCCCCTAGAGACAAAACATGTACAAACTCCAAAACACATTTCTAGCATGAACTGAACTTCCAAAACAGAGCTACCTAGATCACTTAAATTACACAATTAAAAGCATGAAAGCATATGTGTATTGTTTGTGTATTTATACACAAGCATTCATATATAGTCAAATAATAAAAAAGAAAAAAAATGTTCATTTACCTGTTACTACCACACACCAAATCCGGTCGTTGGTACTTGCTGGCTTGTGTAGCCACCAGGTAACAAAAGCTCAACACTCCCCCCTAGCATCCTGGAGCACTTCTGTTTTCTTTTGTACGTGTTTTGGAGTTTTCACATGTTTTGGAGTTTGTGCGTGTTTTGGAGTTTGTACGTGTTTTGGAGTTTGTACGTGCTTCAGGGTTTGTACGTGCTTCAGGGTTCGTACGTGATTTGAAGTTTATGTGCTTTGTCTGTAGGGGCCACCGTAAATGTACTTTTATTTATTCACTCCACATAAAATGTAATAAATAAATAATATAATACCAAAATCAACTATTCACATTTCAACTTTTAACTATTTAAATTTTCATCTTTTTCCTTTTAAACAAATTTAAAGTGAAACAACACAAAACACTGCAAACCACAACACAATTAAATATAAATTATAATATGAAAACAAAAAGAACATGCACATTCTCTGTCATATGGGCCTGCATGAATAAACTTTCTGAATCCTTTATCATCTGCAACTGAAAATAGTTGTGGATGATCACTATACCTTTCTAATGTGACGTTGTTGTCCCTGGCTCTTTCTCTCTCTCCCTCCTGATCTGTTCCCGTGCTACTGAGTGTAACTACCGCCCCTCCCCCTCTTCCCAGCGTAAGGCACAATAAGGCTATCTGGGAAGGCTCGCATGCTGAGTGGAGCAGAAAAAAAGTGCGAGAGAGAGAGAGAGAAAAACAAAACAAAACACAGCTCCCAATAAGGAGCCAGCTCGCGTCGTTCATGTCAAAGATCCGGCTCTAATGGTGTGTTCACACCGAACGCGATGGACGCGAATCGAGCGTCAGGTTTACATGTAAAGTCAATGGAAAGGCGCGATGACACGCGATTGCGGGTCCCGCGAAAATTCGGAAGCAGATTTGCGTCGCGAAAACGCCAAAACGTGTGAAACGTGCGTCAGTGTAGCGCGTCTGGTGCGTTTGACTCGCGAATAAAACCACGCGCATGAGTTTTTGTGTTGCATTTTGTGCATACGCGCGTTTCGCGTCTACCGCTCGAGTTGGAAAAAGCTGAACTCCAGCATCAAATCGCGCCGCGACAACCAATCAGGAGCCTGGTGACGTGGCTGTGACCTAGGTCAAAGGGGCAGATCCAGCCAAAGCCTTTAATCCGGTTGTTCAGTGATGACGTGATGAATCCTACTTCCGGGTCTAAAGTAGTCTGCGTTTAATATGGCTTTTGTGTTGTTAACATGTTTAATGTTTTGTATTTTCTTCTATTTGATCTCAAAAAGCTCCTAAAACAGTCAGTGATCCCTGTTGACCTCCCTCGGCTTTTATTACCACTAATCATTTATTTAAGCTCAGTTTTTAAAACCTTAGGATGTAACTACAGCCCAGCCCATGCAGCAGTATATTAATGACTAACCTCGTATTGTGGATGGATTATCTCAGTTGTTCTCCTGGCTGAAGTTTGGTCCTTTTACAGCATCCTGCCATGCGATTACATTTGTTTCTGACCACCAGAACACTAGGGATGGGTACCGGTGTCATGGCACCGGTTCTGACATAAACGGTAGTAACCAGACCGAAAAGCAGCGCACATTTCGGTGCTTTATTTCGGTGCTTTTTTTTCCTGAGCTGTGATACACTTCTAGCCAATCATTTTATGTTTCCGAGGATAGTAGGCGGGGCCAGGTACGTACGTTCTGTTAGAGCAGAGCTACAGATTAAAAATGTCCAAGGCGAAGCGGTCAAAAGTCTGGCTGTACTTCACAGCAAAATATGCAAACTCAGCAGCAACAAGTGCTTTAAGCTGATACTGTGATACTGTCAAAGGAGGTAACACCAAGAATCCGATTAAACAGCTGGCGACGCATAGCGTTTTTTTTAAAAGCCGAGAAATGCGCCGTATTTGATAGCTTGCTGCGAGACCTCACACCGTGCACGTCGGGTGGGTTGCCAGTTATCGGACCCGGAGCAACATCCCCCAAAAACCCGAAGAATAGAGTCCTGGCCCCTAGCCCTGCCAGTGTAGCAGAAATGATGATGGATGATGATGATGGCAGCAGCCATTCTTCTCTGCATGAGTAGCTTCATGTTGTTCGTGTGTAATTTACGTTGAGTAGGCTAACCATGTTATTATATTAATGCATGTAAGGTGAACTAGCAAACATCATCATAGCTACATGCGGCTGTCTTCTTGTTTGATGGCAGATACTCCCTTCACCCTGGCCAAAAAGGCTAAAATGACCAAAGAAAAAGTGGGAAACAGCTAAACATGAGAGGTTTTGGACAAAGTTTGTGTTTTTTCCATTGTTTAAGCACTGCTTCCAGCCAAGAGTGATGCCATATATGCCACATAGCTGCAGAAAAGGCACACATTGTTATCTTTTTACAAAAAAAACCAGCTGAACATGAGAGGTTTTTGGACCAATTTTGTGTTCTCCATTCTTTAAGCACCGGTTCGAGCACCGTTTAAGCACCGGCACCGTTTCAAAAGTACCGATTTGGCACCGGTATCGGATAAAACCTAAACGATACCCATCCCTAGAGAACACTCACGTTAACTTTTATCGAGTGGAAAAAAAGTTAGCTTGTTTATATTATGCTAACATAGCTGTGTCGCTAGCGGTCACGTAGCACATCATTATATACCAGCTAGCCCAACTTCAGTAACCCTACAAACGTCACTGCTGTTTAGTTTTCTGTCTTCATTTATGTTGGAAGTGATAACAGAGCTGTACGTTTGAATTTGTTTCCAAAACCCCGCAGTCAGGACATGCTATATTGTATTTAGATAGAAGCTAGCGAGCTAACTCCCTGCTAACTTCTAACTGCGTTAAATGTCATAAATTCCGTTTTCATGGATGCCTGGATGTTAAACTCAATTGTTACACCTGGTAGAGCAGAACGCTGATCATTTTATTAAAGATGAAAGACTTTAGACAGTTTTTCAACTCTCAGTAATGCCACAGTAATCGTTTGATATATGGACCTGCAGCGGAGTTTAGACCCAGACACGGCTAGTGACGTCAGACTGAACAACCGGATACTTCGATGGAGGGGAAGGCTAATCAATGCGGTAGCAAACAACTTGGAGCTGTACGACACCAGCTGCTTTCAGTACCGAGACAGGAATAAAAAGGACCGAGCTTGGAGGAAGATATGTGAAGAGATCGGGCAACCTGGTAAGTTCATTCATTTCTCTTTTGAAAGTTTTTACTGACCCGGGGAAGCTGCACAAAAGCTAGCAAGCCACCGCTATTTTCCCACTGACGTACAAATACCGTTCTGCTTCTATGCATGTTGTCATTTAGGAATATATTTTATTGTTTATTAATAAACAGCACACAGTGGTCCCGCTGTTCATCCGTCACTGCTTCGCTTTTTTGCTGATTTTTTTATTGCACAGTACAGCATTGCATTCTGCAGCCTGTGATTGCCAAATCTCCTCCGTGCTGTGTCTCCTGCGCTTGCCTAATTTATCACGTTTGGTTTTGATAACCATCACGTCCAATAGAAAAAACAGCACAAAAACACCCATAACTATGACCCTCATTCGGAAATAGACACCTGCACCGCGAGGGGAAAAGGCGCACGAAAGTGGCGGGCAGATGAAGACAAAACGCGGCATAATAATACTTTTACGTTTTGCAATCTACAAAGGTTTGCACTTTGAGAATCAATTGTGAGAACTGTGACCAATGTTCATGTGTGTGGGAAAAACAGTGTATAAAATGCGTGACCAGGGGCTAGTTATTCTGAGAACCCCTGCTGCAATAAATGAGGGACCACTGTCTACTCTACGATTATTATATTCAACCTGTTAACATTTAATACTGTATTGATAATAATAATAATAATAATAATAATAATAATACATTTTATTTGAGGGCGCCTTTCAGAAACCCAAGGTCACCTTACAAAAAACACAATTAATAAAAGGAACAATAGTCATAAAATACATAAAATAAGTTAAAATTACAAAACAGAGCGTGACAACAGATAAAATCAGCATTAAAGCGAATAAGCCAGTTTAAACAGATGTGTTTTGAGCTGTGTCTTAAATACGGAGAGGGAGTCAATATTTCTTAGTGCAGGAGGAAGAGAGTTCCAGAGCCGAGGAGCAGAGCGACTGAAAGCTCTGTTCCCCATAGTGATAAGGTGTGAGGATGGAACAGAAAGATGAATAGCAGATGATGTTCTGAGAGTGCGGGAGACAGTGGTGATATGGAGCAGCTCACACAAATATGAAGGAGCAGATTTATGGATACACTTGTATGCAAGAAGTAAGATTTTAAAATTTATCCTGGCTTCTATGGGCAACCAGTGAAGCTGCTGAAGAACTGGGGTAATATGAGCACTTAACGGAGTGCAAGTTATGACCCGAGCTGCAGAATTTTGAAGAAGTTGAAGTTTATGAAGGGACTTTTTAGGGAGACCAAATAGGAGGGAATTACAGTAATCAATACGGGATGTAATAAGACTATGGACAAGGATGGCAGCAGCATGGGGAGTAAGGAAGGGACGGAGTCGGTGAATATTACGTAAATGGAAGTAAGCAGACCGGGTTATGTAATTAATGTGAGACTGGAATGAAAGAGTATTATCAAGTATGACACCCAAACTCTTAACCTGAGGGGAGGGAAGGGTGGGAGAATTTTCAACGTTAATGGAAAAGCTGTGGGATTTGGTTAAGATAGATGGTGAACCAACAAGTAAAACTTCAGTTTTATTACTGTTAAGTTTGAGGAAATTGGAGGAGAACCAGGATCTAATCTCAATAAGACAGTCTGAGAGGGAGGTAGGTGGGAGGGATGAATTGGGTTTAGAAGAAAGGTAGAGCTGGGTGTCATCGGCATAACAGTGAAAATTTATATTATATTTTCGGAATATATAACCAAGAGGAAGCATATAAATAATGAATGAAAGAGGCCCCAATACTGAACCCTGGGGCACACCAGCAGAAACAGGATAGAGAGCTGAAGAATGGGATTTAAGTTGGATAAACTGAGTGCGGTCTGAGAGATAGGAGGTGAACCAGGTAAGTGGGGTATGACTAATACCAATGGAAGCTCACCGGTTCAGGAGAATATTGTGAGAAATGGTATCAAACGCCGCACTAAGATCAAGAAGGATGAGAATGGATAGGAGACCAGAGTCAGCTGCCATCAGAAGGTCATTGGTAATCCTTAACAGAGCAGTTTCTGTGCTATGATTGGGGCGGAAACCAGATTGAAATTGTTCAAAATTCAAAATTCAAATTCAAATTTTTATTTGTCACGTACACAGTCATACACAGTACGATATGTAGTGAAATGCTTGGACAACTGCTCGTGACCTAAAGAAAACAAAAAAGGAAAAGGCTATGAATAAGATAGGAAATAAATATGAAAAATTAAAAAGGGTAAATTTAACTAGGAAGGAATAAAATATAAATTAAGGTTAAAAATGAAATAACTGTACAACACAAATTAGAATGAAGGGTAAATTTAACTGGGAAGAATAAGATAAAATATATAAATTAAAGTTGAAAATAAAATAACTGTACAACAAAATACACAATATAGAACTATATAAGAATGTATGAAGAAATATAAATAAATATATACACAATAACAGCAGCTGTACAAGTATTAACCGGAAATGAAGAATATAGTGACCAGTGTTGTGCAAAACCAAAGTCCAGAAAGTCCAGTGTGTGTGTAAGAACTGTATGTGTGGGTCAGTACTGTGTGGTGGTGTGATTGAGAGACCGTATCGCCTGCGGGAAGAAGCTCCTCCTCAGTCTCTCTGTGTTGGTCTTCAGGGAGCGGAATCGCTTTCCTGACCTCAACAGAGAGAACAGTCTGTTGTTGGGATGGCTGAGGTCCTTCACGATCTTCCTGGCCTTGGTCCAGCACCGCCTGCTGTAGATTGAGTGCAGGTCAGGGAGCTCGGAGCGGATGGTGCGCTCAGCTGACCGCACAACCCTCTGTAGAGCTCGTCTGTCCTGCATGGTGCTGTTCCCGAACCAGGTTAAGATGTTTCCCGCCAGGATGCTCTCTATGGTGCAGGAGTAAAAGTTCCTGAGCACCTTGGAGGGCAGTTGGAAGTCTCTCAAGCGTCTGAGGTGGTAGAGACGCTGTCGGGCCTTTTTCACCACGGTGTTGATGTGACAGGACCATGACAGGTCCTGCGTGATGTGAACTCCGAGGTATTTGAAGCTGTCCACTCTCTCCACTGGGCACTCGTTGATGACGGGGGTCTGGTAGTTCCTCTCCTGCTTAGTGCTGAAGTCCACTATCAGCTCCTTTGTCTTACTGATGTTTAGAAGGAGGTTGTTCCTCTGGCACCAGTTCTCCAGATTCCTAATCTCCTTCAGGTAGGCCGTCTCGTTGTTATCAGAGATCAGGCCCACCACGACGGTGTCGTCAGCAAACTTGATGATGGTGGTGGAGCTGGTAGTGGCCACACAGTCATATGTGTACAAAGAGTACAGCAGGGGGCTCAGAACACACCCCTGGGGGGCTCCAGTGCTGAGAGTGGTGGAGGCTGAGACATGTCCGCCCATCCTTACTGCCTGTGGTCTGCCAGTTAGGAAGTTGGAGATCCACTGACACATAGATGAGCTGAGTCCCAGATGCTCCAGCTTGGTGGTGAGTGTGGAGGGAATTATGGTGTTAAATGCAGAGCTGTAGTCTATGAAGAGCATTTTAACATAATTCCCCCTTCTAATGTCCAAGTGAGTGAGTGATGTGTGGAGGAGATGAGAGATGGCATCATCTGTGGAACGATTTGGACGGTAAGCGAACTGTAGTGGGTCCAGTGTGTCTGGTAGTGAAGAAATGATGAAGTCTCTGACCAGGCGTTCAAAGCACTTCATCACTACTGAGGTGAGGGCTACAGGGCGATAGTCATTGAGAGAAGCAGGGTGGGGTTTCTTCGGGACAGGAACAATGATGGACTCTTTGAAGCATGTGGGGATCACCGACTGAGATAAAGAGATGTTGAATATCTCAGTGAACACAGGAGCTAGCTGGTATGCGCAGTCTCTTAGGATACGACCTGGGATGCCGTCTGGTCCTGCTGCTTTCCTGGTGTTCACTCTCTTGAAGGCTCTCCTTACTTCATGCTCGGAGATGACGAGCACGTTTCCGGTGCTGGCAGTATCTTCCTGTCTGCAGCCGTTAGCGCAGACATTATGGTCATTGAGATGTGAATGAAGCTGGGCGGCGACAACTTTTTCAAGAATTTTTGAAATAAAGGGGAGATTTGATATAGGGCGAAGATTATCAAAGTTATTGGGGTCTGCACCAGGCTTTTTGAGAGTTGGAATAACAGAAGCCTTTTTCAGTGCTTCAGGAACAATCCCAGTGTTCAGGGAGGAATGAATAATATTGGTTATGAGAGGAGCTAAAGAGGGAAGACAGGCTTTAACTAACACAGTAGGGAGAGGGTCAAGTTGACAGGTGGATGGCTTAGATTTTTTAATGAGATTAGATACATCAGTTATGGAGGGAAGAGTAAAGCTTGAAAATAGCTGACAGGAAGACAGTGGGGGAACCAGGAAGTCTACTTCAGAGTCAGGAGCTCCTAAGGAGTTAAGTTTACGGTGAATGTCTGAGATTTTACAAGTGAAAAAAGAGATAAGAGAATTGCAAAAATCAACAGAATACATGTGGGAGGGCAATGTGTCTGGAGGTTTTGTAATTTTACTGAACAATGAATAGAGGGACCTGGAGTTACCTTCATTAGAACTAATTAAACCAGAGTAGTAAGCAGATTTGGCTGAGGCAATGCAGTCCTTATAGAACAAAACATGATCATTGTGCATTTCTTTATGTACAGTAAGTCCGGTTTTCTTGAATAGACGTTCGAGTTGGCGTCCTTTAGCTTTAAGGTGACGCAGGTCGGAGGTAAACCATGGAGCTGAACGGGAAAATGAGACAGTTCGATGTTTAAGGGGAGCAAATATGTTAAGAAGGTTATGAAGGTTGACATTATAATGACAAACGAGTTCATGAGGGGTTGAGGAGCAGTGGATAGATGGAAGGTCGTGGACGGCAGATGAAAAAACAGCTGGGTTGATATTACTAATTTTCCTAAAAGTGATATTACGAGAGATACAGGTTTTGGAAGCAGTTATGTTTGCATCAAAAGAAATAAACATATGATCAGACTGGGGAAACAATGTGGCTTTACAATGGGTGGGGGTAATGCCAGAACAACAGACCAAATCCAGGATATGACCTTTGGAATGGGTAGGAAATTTTATGTACTGTAGAAGGCCAAAACTTTCCAGGCAGGAGGTAAAATCTCTGGAAAGAGGGATTTTATTATTGTCCATATGAATATTGAAGTCACCAGCAATGATCAGATTTGGAGAAAGTACAGTGAAATGAGTGAGAAGAGCAGAAAATTCATTTAAAAACTCCTTGTTTGGCTTAGGTGGCCGATAAACAGTACATATGATGGTGGGGGTAGATCCAGGGAGCTGTAGTGCAGTGTATTCAAATGAATGGGAGGGAGGGGCAGAGACAGGGAGCACTTTCCAGTGCCTTCGGTGAATTATCGCGAGACCTCCGCCCCTCCCCGAGATGCGAGGTTGACAGGTGTAAACAAACTCAGATGGAGTGGAGTCGTTGAGAGAAACAAAGTCATTAGGCAGTTGCCATGTTTCAGTTAAACAAAGAAAGTCCAACTTACGATCACAGAGGAGATCATGGACGAGATGTCCCTTACCAGTGAGAGAGCGGATGTTTAATAGAGCCAACTGATTCTGCAGCAGAGCATCCCCAGTCCCTGAGCTCCTGCTGCTGCACCCACAGGTATGTACAGCAAGCACTGATACCTTTTTAGTCGGTGGGATTGCCTTGTGATCACCTTTACTAAATATCTACAACCAATCTGATTATATCCTGTTTTTGTTTTTTTCGATGTTGAAATTAAAATCTAGTAGCAGCCTTCTCATTTCTTTGTGTTTTGTGCTGTTTTACAGGCCCACAGGGGAGGACGGCTCCAAGGCAGCTGAGGGACGGGTCCCAGGACGGGTCCCAGGACGGTCCATCGGCGCTGGAGCTGGCCATCCTGGAGTCCCTGAAGAGGCCACACCAGTCTCCAATGGAGCATTTCCTCCTTAGCCTGGTTCCTGCTCTGGAGAGCAGCTGGTCCTTTTTATTCCTGTCTCTCTGTAAATTCTTATATTTTATATATTTATGTTTAATGTTTTTCTGTTTGAGAATTTTAATATTATTTCAAATATATTTTTATAATGACTAATGTCTACTAGTTCTACTACACAGCAAATGTTGGCACACGACTTGACACATGTAGAATTTATTTCATATTATATACTAATGACAAAATATACTGATACAGTGGGATGCAGAAGTTTGGGCAACCTTGTTAATAGACATTATTTTCCTGTATAAATCGTTGGTTGTTACAATAAAAAATGTCAGTTAAATATCATACAGGAGACACACACAGTGATATTTGAGAAGTGAAAAGAAGTTTACTGGATTTACAGAAAGTGTGCAATAATTGTTTAAACAAAATCAAGCAGGTGCATCAATTTGGGCACCACAAAAAAGAAATGAAATGAATATTTAGTGTATATCAATGTGTGTGTCTCCTATATGATATGTGGGGTGCCTTTGTCTGGACGTGCTTCCCATCCAGAGCTGCACAGCACAGAGGAAAGTTCCAGCGCTCCTGGAATCCCTCTGTGATGGACCGCCAGTCTCCAGGTGAAGGCACAGCCATGAAGTCGTCCACTAGACAGTCCCAGATGGACGTCGCTGCCTGGGGGGTGATCTGGCTCACCGTGGACACACCGACTCTGTAACTGAATGCTTGGTCGTGAAGGAGTCCCCGGTGACAAGGAACCTGGACAAAATTGTTCAAAATCAGTATTATGTGTACTGCAGTTACAAAATACATTATTCAAATTCCAAAATACTTTTGTGATGTCAGATTTAAATTACAAAACATGAATCTTACATAAAACATTTTGTAATTATAAGGATAATTACAAAATGTATATTAGATAATATCTAAAACAGCTGTGTTTTGTTTTAACTTTAACATATCATAATTTGATTGGTAGCAACTTTTGCCTCTACAGTGAGCCAATCACTCATAATTCCTAAACATGTCAATCAGGTAGGAATGAAGTGAGACATTAATAGAAATAAAGAGTTGTGTGTTGACATGTAGCCCTTTCCTTGCTTAAATCATTAATATTTTTGAAAAATTAATCTGTGATAAGACAGCTTATCAAGATAGAACCATGTAACTAGAGATGAACCAAACTGTTCACAGTTTTATCTAACTCTGTTTTAATAAAGGCTGTGACCCCTGCTATAGAGTCTGACAGCTGCAGGGATTATATACAAATATTCAACTATCCCAGAATTAAACCAGGTCTAAATAAAAAGGAGTGAGTATCACTACAAAGGTTAACTCAGTGGTCCTAATGTTACAGTTTGATATCAGCAAACACCGAGCGCATACATTGATGTGACACCACAGCCATGCTATCATCGCAAACACTGATAACAGCATAAATTGAATTAAATCGGGACTTGATGAGACCTTCTGAGTATCGCTAGAAATATTATAAACAGTCGTCTCTGTACCACAGTTTGCTTTCAGTAAACACCGACAGCATTCACTGTTAGCATTGCACATCCATGTTAGCAGTGTATAAATGGATGGTTTAGCATATTAGCACAGGTATCAATAAAGGACTACCGTATTAAATACTTTTACTAACCTCAGGCAGATGGACAGGCGCTCTGCAGGTGGGATTGAGCGCCTGTAATTGGTGTCTAGGCGGGCGATGCTGGGACCGACGAGGGAAAGCAGGTCCTCAAACTGGCCGACGGTGATAGCGCTGGAATCGGCCGTCATCCAGGCACAGCTCCTGGAGCAAATGGTGAAACTCACCAAACTGCTCATGCCTCTGGAGGACCTGATGGACCCAGGTACGGCGAGGACGTCTTTTACGCTGCTGCTCTGCTCTCCACAGTACATAGAGAAGGGAGACCCTCTCTTCAAGTGCTAGCTCGACAGCTGCCATCTTGCAAAGATACCGGTCTGGCACAACTCCCTCCCACATTTCCGGTTCACACGCACGATGGATCTTTCTTGGACACGCGTTGAGACGCGAATGTGCACGCGTCAAATTAGGGGCGTTTGGGGCGTTTTGTTCGCGTCCATCGCGTTCGGTGTGAACACACCGTAAGAGCCATTGCGTTCGCGACTGACCCATCACTACAATACATGTTTTAAACTCTCTACTTTGATAAATAATGTGTTCCCGAGGAATCTCTCCGAGGCCATTGTGACATGCTTCCTCTTGTCTCAGTCTCTTGTCTCAGTCCTCTGTTGTTCCTCTGGTGTTAATTATATGTGCATTTGGGTCCTCCACATCAGCGGTCCCCAACCTTTTTTGCGCCACGGTTACAGTACCAGCCCGTGGCACGGGGGTTGGGGACCACTGCTCTACATTACAATTGATGTGCTTATCTCACAGACCTTGACAGGTTATAGATTTTCAGCCTAAGCTAAGGAAAGCCAATGAAAAAAACCCACAAAGACTACCAGAGGTACAGAAAAACCAAGAGACCTTGAAAGGGTTAAGGCCATTGTAATACTGTCACTGAGTGTACAATAGATTCAAAGGTGTGTGTGTGTGTGTGTGTGTGTGTGTGTGTGTGTGTGTGTGTGTGTGTGTGTTCATGAATGAGAAAATCTGTTCCACAGTAAATCTGTTATCCCCACAGATGGTTCCTGATGAGCTAAAGACAACAGCCAAAAAAAGCCAAGGACGGTACACTTCATGACACACACACACACACACACACTGTTTTTATTAGCATAATTAGAGCTGTAACACTGTTACATGTGACAAATGTTTAACTTAAGTTATTAGTTTATGTTCATTTTGACAATATTTGGGCCAGAGAATTGCAGAAAATATACACTCAACATCATCCTAGAAAGGATCAGAGTTACGGTGTTCAAAAAACTGTCCATCACCACTGATGACACTGCTGTTGTACACCCTGGAGACAACCCTTTACAGCTGATGTTATTAGTAGTTTTCTATTGAAAGATTTCTCAATTCTTCTTGGGTGTCAGCCAGCTACTCTACTGCAAATCCCTCCTCGCTGGAGTCTCACTGCCTACTACTTTAAGGTTAGTCCAGACTTCTGGTGTTTGTCCAGTCACCTGGTATCATGAAATTTTCCATTAAAGGCATGACAGTTTATTTGTTTGAACATAGAAGAACAAAGTTTTTGCATGGCATTTTGCACCCTGAACAATGCCCTAACCTCTACCTTGACCTTATCCTTAACCTAAGGAGCTTGTATTTGAAATATGTAGTGGTAAGTGGTAAAATACAATGAGGGTTTCTACAGACAAAAACATGGCTGTGCCATGGGCTCCCCAGTGTCACCAATTGTAGCCAACCTTTACATGGAGGAAGTGGAAAGAAAGGCTCTTGGCTCTTTTAAAGGGAGAGTACCCAGCCACTGGTACAGATAGGTGGACGACACCTGGGTCAAAATTAAAACACAAGTGGAATCCTTCACTGCGCACATTAACGCTGTGGATAAAAACGTCAAGTTCACCAGGAAAGACACAAAGGACGACTGTTTGCCTTTCCTGGACTGCGCTGTGCACATTGAAGAGAATGGCAACCTCAACATCGAAGTTTACCGGAAGCCCACACACACGGACCAGTACCTCCTCTTTGACTCCCATCACCCTCTGGAACACAAACTTGGAGTAATTAGGACCCTACACCACCGGACAGAACGTGTTCCCTCTAAGCCTGAAGGGAAAAAGAAGAAACACACACATGTAAAGGAAGCACTCAAAATATGCAGTTATCCTAATTGGGCATTTATATAGTCAGCAAAGATGCACAGAAAAGAAGATCAGACACCAGCGAGGGAGAATAAGAAAGACAAACGCAACAACATTGTCATCCCCTATGTAGCCGGTGTATCAGAGAAACTCAGGAGAGTTTTCTCCAATCACGACATCCCAGTGTACTTCAGACCCAGCAACACACTCAGACAAAAACTGGTTCACCCGAAAGACAAAACTCCAAAACACAAACTTAACAATGTAGTGTATGCTGTACAGTGGTGCGAGGAATGCCCGGACCTTGCTGCACGTCTTGATTTGCGGCTGCTTTACAACAGTCGACTGTGGTAGTACACTCTAGTGGGAGGGGCTACGAGCTCACATGGCTTGTAGCTGTGCCGGAGAGCAATCTCAGGTGAGCTATTTATATCTGCAGTAGCCTTAAAGGACTATTGTTTGTTCTCTTGCCAGTGGACTACTTTTCTTCCGGTTGTAGAAGAACTGACACACGTCCGCATTCAGTGCCATACACTTTCTTTATTTTGCTGGCCAGCTATCACGATTGTTTTCTCACAGACAATACAAAGACATTTTAGTTATTGCCAAATAGACCCTCTCTGATCACGGACTGAGGAAGTTGAAGTAGCTGTGCCGGAGAGCAATCTCGGGTGAGCTAGTCGGGAATATTTACATCTGAGAAAAGACTCTCTCAGTAATATATTCACATATATTGATGCAAATATTTCTTTTTTTCCTCTTTTCTTCTTCTCTTGGTTTACATTGCATTCCAAGGGACTGTAAGTTGTTCAAGTTGTAAACATTTGCACTTAGAGTTTGTTAAGTTTTATTTGATGTATCAGTGTCAAGCTGATGTCTAAGAGGGTGTGGTAGGGACATATGCGCTGCAGTCCAATTCTTTAAAGCATTAAATAAATTGTCCTCTGTTGTTATCCACATTGTTTCGATCATTCTTTGGTGAGTGGACATATTGGTTACATTTCTGTTATGCTAACATAGCTGTGTAGCTAGCGATCACATAGCACATCATTATATACCAGCTAGCCCAACTTCAGTAACCCTACAAACGTCACTGCTGTTTAGTTTTCTGTCTTCATTTATGTTAGAGGTGATACCAATGCTGTGTGTTTTAATTTATTCAGAAATCTGTCAGTCAGAACATGCTATATCATGTTTAGGTGGAAACCAGCGTGCTAACTTCCTGCTAACTTCTAACTCCGTTAAATGTAATACATTCTGTTTACATGGATGCCTGGATGTTAAACTTAATTGTTACACCTGGTAAAGCAGCAGCGCTGATCATTTTATTAAAGATGAAAGAATTTACACAGTTTTTAACTTTCAGTGATGCCGCAGATTTTGTTTAACTTTGGGACCTGAAGCAGAGTTTTGCCCCAAAAATGGCTAATGGAGTCAGACATAAAGACCAGAAAGGGCAGTTAGGGCAGTAGACTTCCTGGCTAATAATGATACAGACCAATACAGCAAGAAAACGAGTAGGATTCATTACAGAAAGAAAAGACCATAAATAGCAATCCTTAAACCAGGGGTGCCCAATCCCGGTCCTCGAGAGCTACCGTCCTGCAGCTTTTAGATGCATCCTTGTTCCCACACACCCGAATCAAATGAATGGCTTGTTATCAGGCCTTTGCCAAACATGATGGCATGCTGAAGAGGTAATCAAACCATTTTATTCAGCTGTGTTGGAGTAGGGATGCATCTAAAAGCTGCAGGATAGTAGCTCTTGAGGACTGGGATTGGGCAGCCCTGCCTTAAACAATTAACATTATATTACAAATCACATATAACAACATCTGCAGTGGCCACCGCAAACTAACCAGATTGTGGATTGAACCAAGAACTTTCTTGCTGTTAGACAAGAGCACTAACCACCACGCCAACAAGCTGTCAATCCAGGATTAACAAAAGTAGGAAAGCTAGGAAAGTCGTCCTTCATGGCCCACCATATCCCAGAATTCCTAGCACGGCCCAGCCAATTCCAGTTTCCAACAATGGTGGCTGGTTTTTAATAACACTCTTATTGCTCTTTCTTTCTTTCTTTCTGGGTCACAAAATGAACTTTTAACATATTTTCGAGCGAGAATGTAGCTGTGTAAACTTCAAATATCTGCACGGTTTATCAAGACATCACATATTTGTAAGAGTGCTCCGATGTTGTCGGAGATGACTGTTACTCGCCAGCTCGATAGCTACTCTGGAGCTCGAGGGTAACTAGAGCCACCAAGAAAAGCAAACTCCTGGTACATCATTTTAAGATGACCACGGTCTTTCGCTACTCAGGTTAAATATATAAATACTCAGGTAATATATAAGTCACTTACATAAACTAAAAATGTTGTTGATTGGCTGTTTCTATGTTTTATTTGTCCCTGAGTAAATTGGTATGGCTGAGATTAGATTAGATTAGATAAAGTCAAACTTTTAAATACACTTAGTCATTGAGGGCTAGCAGGAGGGACTATGCGCTTACCTGCTGCTCCTTGGCAGGTAGCTCCATGCCCTCCTGGGTTTTAATTGCACCTTAGAACACATATGCATCAACACTACAATGAGCGGGTGGAGGGAGGTTTGGAGTCTTCTCCCACCCCCATTCTCTGCGGCCTGCTGGAGCGGGAGGGCTAGTAGGAGGAGTTGGCCGTCCGACTGCGGTCTGGGGTGTGGGGCCTCCCTGCTACTGCGGAGTCGGGGTGGTCTGCCTCTCCCCACCGCAGGGAAAAGGGTAACACCACCTGGGTCTGGGTGCAATTCCCCCCTCCAGGGGCAAGGGTACCTAGACCCGGTTCGTAGAGTACGCTTGGGGAGTGTGATTGTGTGTACAGCGTCTCTTTATGTCTGTCTCCATGTTGGTTGAGTGTGGAGTGAGTGCATATGAGAGCATGAGGGTGGGAATGGATGTTTGTGTCTGTGTGTGCCTGTATGTCTGTGTCTATATGTCAGGTTGGGTATCAGACGCCACCTCTCTGGGGACACCTCAGGCCCTCCAAGGTTTGGAGGCCTATCTCCACCCACCACCACTTCCCCTGCCGGTGGCGGACTCCCTCAGGTGTCGGTGTGTTGGTGGTTCTTTGTGTCTGGGGGTGGGCGTCCGGGTACACACCGGCTCACTCCTTGGCGGCCGCTTGTCGGGGCCTGGGGCCTGGGGCTCGCTCGGGCCCCTTTGGAGGTGGGGTGCCCCCGGCCTCTCGGCCTGGGGCTCGGTCACTCAGGCACAGCTGGGGGCCGGCGGAGCTCACGGGCGCGTCACTGCAACTCCCCCTGACTTCTGCTCCGCGGCTGCTGGGCGAGCCCTCATCTGGGACTCTCCTCAGCTCTTACTGGAACAGTGGCGCGGCTGCCCCTCTGTTGGTCTTCCATGGTCTCTTGTGTTCTGGGGGCCTCTGGATGTCTGGAGTTTTGATCTCCTCCATACCCGCTTCACACCCTGGAGGACGGGGCTGTGGCCCCCCCACACTCCCTAGCAGATCATTACATGGAGAAACCTTTGGAATGCAAGCATGCTGATCCACACAGGTATGCACACATGGGTATTCACAGACGCGGACTAAAGCTTTCTTGGCTGCTGCCTCAAAGCACACTGTGCGCTGTCTATCTTGCGTGCTGCACAATATCGTTTATTATTTAGTAAATATTGATATCTATGACTAGCTAGTTTATTGTGATGGTGCTTTGTTTTCTCTATTATTATGTTGCTCTTTGTTGTTTGCTGTCTCCTCTGTTTGTTTTTTTTGTTTTTTTTGTTTTTTTTCTCCATACAGGTGACCCAGGAGTTCTTTTTTTTTTTTCTCTCTCTTCCCCCCCCTTCTCACCATCTCTTCTCCCCTTTGGTTTTCTTTCTTTCTCTCCCCCTCTTTCTCTCATTCATTCCCCCTGTCCTATTTATTAAAAAAAAAAAAAAAAAAAATGACAAAGGATGAACTGAAGCTCTGCCATCACGTAATGTCGCATACTGCTGTTTCTGATGTCATTTAAAAAAAAAAAAAAAAAAAAAAAAGATAAAGTCAAACTTTATTAAGTATAGGTATTCTGTGGCTCGTTGGTCTAGGCGTATAATTCTCGCTTATGGTGCAAGAGGTCCTTGCTTCAAATCCCCGACGAGCCCCCTAAACATGACGAGCTTTCAGCTTCATGGAATCCTTTGGCAAGTTACATTGCTTCTGGGGCATTGTGCTATCACCATGGAAACTCTAAAGATCGAGCTGAGTCAAGTTAAGCCAAGCTACACTGTAAAAAAGATCCGTATATTTAACAGTGAAAGACAGTAAAAACACAACAGGAAAAACCTGTTAACTATAAAACAGTTTAAAACTGTTGATTTGATGTGAAATTGCCGTAAATAAAGAAATGTAAAAAAACCGTAATATGTACATTATTTCTCTGAAAAAAATACATAAACCTACTGTAAATCACTCTTGCATAGTTTTTTTAACGGAAGATTCCAATAAAGTTTAGAACAGGCAAACACAATTTTTTTTACATTTATTTATTGAAAAAAATACAGGTTTTAATTGCTGAATGTAAGCATGGTTGTGCTGGTAATGGATACATGCTGTAATATGACTTTGTGATTTTTGCATTAATTTCACATAATAATAATAATGGATTAGATAGCGGTTTTCAAGAAGCCCAAAGCACTTTACATTAAATCCATTCTTGATTCATAGCACATTTAATACAGCATATTCATATAACAGGTACATATGTCCCAAGATCTTTATACTAGAAATGTATTAGGGCAATTTTTGGATGTAGTTTTTGTAAAGAATATGGGATGTAGCTGTTAAATCTACATTCTGTTGAACTCAATAAACCATGAGTTTAAAATGTAAAAGCTAACAACTACTTGAGAGACCTACAGCTAATGATAGACATACTATATTATTGAGTGAATTCATATAATCCCAAAAGTGTTAAAACAATAATCTGTTGTCTGTTCTATTTATTCATAGTTAATTATCATATGAAGAAAAAAGATTTTAAAAGCACCTCCTCCCAAAACTAGGCGTTTTCCCCTGACGTTTAGAGCACCGTTTCACATCAAGGCGCCTGATTTCAAACGGGCCAATCAGCGCACTGCGTCAGGCTCCACCGCAGATAACGTCTGTACAGCTCCACACAAGTTTTGCTTTGGACTACGGCAGCACGCTATCGTCATTTTCGTGGACTTGTTTCTCATTTTTTTTAATTTAACGTCTGCCACAGCTCGTCTTCAGTCACTACGGTAAGAAAATAATCCTACTTGGTTTATTTATCGACAGCATTGTGTTGTAGGCAGTGAAGGCGCAAATGATAAATTTACGTTAGCTTTAGCTCGTTTCTAGCATTAGCGTTAGCTACATCAGGCTGAAAAGAGCCTTGCAAAACCAGCAGTGCGCGTTTTGAGACGTGTTTTGGAGACGGGTGTATTAATGGAAACCGTCTAATTAGTATAGCTATATTTGAATGCTTTGTCTAAATGCGGCCTGGATTTTCCCGCCTTGTTTGACATCCGGCTGAAGCTTTAAGTTAGCTAGCCTCGCAGCTGTGTCATATTGATTATGTATTTTTGCAGCATATGTGGAGAATCGGTTCAGTCCGTGAAAGCTTATGTTTTGCATTGCAGACTGCATCGTAATGAACCCCGGTGTATTTTTAAATGTGTTGAAGTAAGTTGTAAGCAGGTATTTTCTGGATATGCTGCTTTAAAGTCTCACTTCTACCGCCACCACACTGGTACCGCAACTGTTTCTCAGAATGCTACCTTAATGGGTTTGAATTGCACTGTCTCACTTTGTGAATGCCAGTGTGAGGGAACCAAAGCTTTGATTGCTCACTTACAGGAACACATAGAAGAGGGACGGCATGTAACTCGTCCAGTGAGAGGATGCCAAAGTGAGTTCTCTGTAAAATCTACATTTACCTCCCATATGTCTAGAAAACACAAACGTTAGGAAAATGTGATTTGTGGTTTAAACAAAGATACTCAGAGTCCATCTACAAGTGCCACCATGCAGAAAGGTGCCAGTGTATCAGATATAGAAGACCCTGGTATGGATGGGTCTAATTTCAGTGACCTGTATCTCAGAAATGTATGTATGTTTTACATTAAACTACAGGGACAGCATCTTCTGCCAGCATCTACCATTCAAACCATTGTTGAAGAAATACAAAATATACATGAATTGGGACAGATGTATACATTGAATAGACTAAGGTCACTTCTAAAAGATATGTCAGTTTCAGATGAAGACATAAAAATCTGTGACACAGTAAAACAATCTGACTTGTTCTCAGCTTGTCACACAGGGCCCATGAGAACTGCTTATTCAAGAGTTCAGTGCTTTAAAGATGTGTTCAAGTATGTTGAACCCAGAAAAGTGTTTTTGGGCAGGGACGAGAACAGGATGGAGAGATTTTCCTATTATGTTCCTCTGCTAAATATTTTGAAGGGCATGCTGGAATCAAGTTTTTGGCAAGGTCTCATATCAGTGAATCCTAATAATGTTTCAAGACCAGATGTTCTCAGGGACTGTTGTGATGGTAACGTGTTTCTGTCAAACAAATTTTTTCAGGAAAATCCACATTGCCTCAAGCTGGTTCTATACCAGGATGCATTTGAAGTGGTGAACCCACTTGGTTCTGCCAAAAAGAAGCACAAGGTTTTGGCTGTGTACTTCTCTCTACTCAACATCCCACTAACACCCTTCATCATTGTTTGCGGTAAGCTGAAAGAGCAAAATTCAACGTTTTTTTTTTTCTGTTGTAACTGCCACGTTCTTGTACTCTTGGCTTGTTTAGTTTCATGTTCTGTTGCTTCCTCACTAATACACTGGATAACACAACCATATAAGTTCAACTAGTAACATAACTCATCCTATGATCCATGTAACAAGTATCTCTGTATTTGTATATATGACTGACATTAAAGCTCTTGTTATTACATTTTTTAATTTGTTGTTGTTGTTGTGTTAATTCTCAGGTTCCTCCTGCTTCGCTGCTGAGACATTCATGTTGAGCATTGACAAGAAGACTGTCAACGACCGCATCACAACCTTCACCTCTGCTATCTGCCTAATGTTTGGCAGTTACTGCTGCTTTAACATACACTACCCTGTAGAACTACGATCAACACTGGAGTTCCTTCAACGGTAAAATTTATTTTATTATGGATTTATTTTTGTGCTTTTCAAACTTGGCCATTTGATATCCCACCTCAGGTTGTTAATTTCCTCAATCTCTCTCGCCCTTTTTTCATGAAGGTGTTTCTTTTCCATAAATCCAGAGAGAGGCACCAAGGTTGAATCCAAGAAGAAAAAAGTGTTCTCAGTCAATCCCAGAGTCCTCACTCTCATCTCAGACATTGCTGACCATGAGTGGATCTAGTCCTACCCCTCTTGTTTGAGACAGTGATAAAGGTATACTATGTTACATACTCTACAGATGTTCTGTTTTTGAAACAATTGTTACATTTCTGATTGTGAGTGGGAAGTTTAACAATGTGAAGTTTTACTAGACACAATTTGTAAAAGTACATGGTCTACTTTTGATTCACTGTTTTATATCTGAAAAATGTATCTGGTAAAAATGTGGTAAACCTGTGATTTTGTTTCTTGGATTTTAATTTTCTCAGTTTTAAAGATATTTGTATTCCAATAGTGTAAAAGTATGCTGCATGTACATTAGGGCTGCCACGATTTGTCGACTAGTCACGATTACGTCGACTATCAAAATCGTCGACGACTGATTTAATAGTCGACGCGTCGTTTGAAACTTTGTAAGATCACAAAAGACGCAGGAATAAGTGGCAGGATTTAAGAGTGTAATAACGGACTGAAACAGAAGATGGCAGCATTGCATGTACAAGGATGTCAGCTACCGTTAAACCCCGAAGAAGAAGAAGAAGAAGCAGCTGTGTCCCAGAATTCATAGCGCGGCCCAGCGCAGTTTCCAACAATGGCGGCAGCTAGTTAGTTTTAATGTTACTCTTATTCTTCTTTCTGGGTCACAAAATAAACGTTTAACATATTTTCAGGCGAGAATGTAGCTGTGTAAACCTCAAATATCTGCTCAGTTTATCAGGACACCACATATTTTCAAAAGCGCTCCGACGTTTTCGGAGACGTCTGTTACCCACTAGCTCGTTAGCGAGCCGGGGGCTAGGCTCACTAGCGCCGTGAGAACACCGGACTCCCCACAAATCGTTTTCAAACCCACCGCTGTCTTTCGCTACTCAGGTTAAATATATATGAGTCACTTAGATAACTTAAAATGTTATTGTTTGGCTTTTTTTTTTTTTTTTAGTATTTTATTTGTTCCTGAGTAAATCGGTTTGGCTGAGATTAAAGTTATAGTTTTTGCACAGCTGAATAAACGTCAAGCAGACAGCTGATTATCAGAAGTGTGAGATGCTCCAGAATATACTCCAGTGTCCTGTTATAGTTTAGATAGCAAGGAATTTATTAAACTTCACCGAAACAATCTGCAAATTTCATAAAAATTTAACAAACTATCATCTTGTCTTTACTTTTAGTGAGCACATACCTTAAACACTTAAAGCTGTAAGCTAATGATAGTTATATAAGAGCAGATGCTGCTGGTGCAATAAGCTGTAGTTTTACGTCTAATGGATGATGATCTGATTAGTCGACTAATCGCAAAAATAATCGGTGACTAGTCGACTATCAAAATAATCGTTTGTGGCAGCCCTAATGTACATTGCTGGCATTTTCAGGTTTACTGCTCAGTTCTGTGTGCAAAATATGTGGGTGTAAACTTGTTCCTGTAGTTTCTTCAATTCAGATTTTCTTTCAATTATAGAAAAAATCTTTAATTCTCTATATTTGTATTTGGGTAATTTGAAAAGTCAAGATTCTACGTGTACTGACATTTATGTAGTGAGAACAGCACCAAAACACTTAAAGGTGTCTGAATTGTCTGCTAAAGGTAATGTGAAGTATAATGTGTGCTCAACTTACAACACTGGTTTTGCACAGTTTGACAGAACTTGTAAGAATTCTGTGATTTCTCACTGTTACTGTCATGGAGATAACTAGTAACTATTTGTGATTTGTTGAGTACAAATGTAAATGTTTGATGTTCAAAACATCAAAGATGTTAAATAAAATACTTTTTTGGAAATTTAAGGTGGACATTTTTGTGTTACATTTAGTAATTTGAATAAAATCATGGTTTGTGTATTAAGCTTACAGAGTAGAACACTTAAGAACACTCTAGTCTAAAAACGGTTACAGAATAAAATTGTATTTTTTGATAGTTAATTTTACAGGGAAAAAATGTTGTGTTTTCTGGCACAAACTTTATTTTATATGTTATTTTCATGTTAATTCTAGGGAAAAACATTATTTTTTTCTTCAAGTTAAAACATTTTCTTCTACGGTAAAATATTGACCCTAGCACTGTTTTTAACCGTAAAATCAACAATAACAATACCTTGTTACCGTTAAAGAAGAAAATGTTTCACCCGTAATTTTACAGTAGATTTCTGGCAACCACAGCTGCCAGCGTTTTACCGTAAAATCTACAGGTTTTTTTTTACAGTGTAGGTGGGTGCTAGTGGAAAAGGGCTATTGGAGAGCACAAAGTCTTATCGAAATTGAGGTAAAGACATTACGCTACATATGTGAAGGTCTCATAATGGTTTCACCTGAAACATCTGCTGATATTTACCCACGCCTTTTTTCCACCCTTGGCTCATGTGATGCGTTTCATAGTTGGTCAACGACCCTGGTAAAGACAACCCGCTCTGGGTTTTAAATACCTGGGACTCTCCAACGTTTAGTTTTAGATCTAACGAAGGTTCTCAGAGGAGAGGTGAAAGGTCTTCAAGGCACTTAGAGAATTCCAGCTGCTTTCTTTCAAAGCTCATCAGACTACCATGACGTGGATGACTGGGAACCCTTTTTTCTCATTCACTGTGTGCAGTCCCTCTGGAGTCATCGCTGTTGGAGCTTGTCAGTAGCAAAGTCCTGAAGGTACAAAAATGAATACTGAAGAGAGCTTAACACCATTCCTGCTTGAATTTGAAGGCCGATTTAAGTCTATCCTTTCAGAGTTGCAGACTTGAACGCAGGCCTCCTGTGGCTCGTTGGTCTAGGCATATGATTCTCGCTTAAGGTGCGAGAGGTCCCGGGTTCAAATCCCGGACGAGCCCCCTTAAAATCACAAGCTCTAAGCTTCATGGAATTCTTTGGTAAGACACATTCCTTCTGGGGCATTGTAAATGTGTTGGGTGCCAAACCTTTCAATCAATCTTTATTTATAAAGCACTTTTCATACAGAAAAAATGTAGCACAAAGTGCTTTACATAGTTAAAAGCAGCCCACCCCACCCTCCAACTCACTCCCCACACTCTCAATACACATATATCCCCCCACCCCCACACACACACACATACACACACGCGCACACTTAAAGAGTAAAAATTGGGCTGGGCTCGCATGAGCCAAGTGAGGAAACATTATAACAGAGAGCCGTCTGCACCGGGAGCCGGTCACAGACCGCAGCCTCCGGGCTGGGCACACAGCGGGAGGGAGGCAAAGGAGCCCCCCAACCAGGCTGAGAGGACCCCAGAGACCCAGCAGCCACGGTCAATAACAGCCCCGGTGCAGAGAGCGCCCTCCGAGGAAACACTGGAGATATGACGCAATACGATGTATACAGGGTAAAATGATAAAATAAATAAGAACAGGATACAATATAAATATAAATATAAATAAAAAATGAATAAGAATAAAATCAAAAAATATTAGGTAAATCCTAAATTAATAATAGAATAACAGGATAGAATAAATAAGCATAAAAAATAAATAAACGCTAAGTAAAAGCTAAATTAAAAAGGTAGGTCTTGAGCCTGTTCTTAAAAACACGTACGTTCTCTGCGGCCCTGAGCTCCTCCGGCAGGCTGTTCCACAGACGAGGACCATACCACTGAAAAGCTGCCTCTCCGTGAGTATGTGTCCTGACTTTAGGGACAATCAAAAGGCCAGTACCAGAGGACCTCAGGGTCCGCGAGGGTTCGTATGGTAAAAGCAGATCTGAGAGATAAGAAGGCCCAAGACCATTAAGACATTTAAAAACCAGTAAAAGAACTTTAAAATCGATCCTGAAACACACGGGGAGCCAGTGCAGTGATTCTAAAACCGGTGTAATGTGGGCCCGCCCTCTGGTCTTCGTCAGCACACGAGCTGCCGAGTTTTGCAAGAGTTGTAAAGGTGAAATATTCTTCTTAGGAAGACCAGAGAGCAGGGCATTACAGTAATCAATGCGACTGGTAATAAAAGCATGCATCAGCATCTCCGTGTTGGCCCGAGAGAGAATAGGGCGGACTCTGGCTATATTTTTTAGATGATAAAATCCAATTTTGGTTACATGTTTAACATGTGGGATAAAACCAAGCTCAGAGTCAAAAATAACACCCAGGTTTTTCACTTGTAGCGAAGGACATAGTGAAAATGCCTGTAATTTAGACAAGAGTTTCTCTCTCTGAGCCTCAGGACCGACGATTAAAACTTCAGTTTTGTCCTGGTTAAGCTGTAAAAAGTTTTCTGCCATCCAAGATCTTATATCCAAGACACAGTTAAAAAGGGCATCCATTGGTCTGGTGTCATCAGGAGACACGGAGATGTACAGCTGCGTGTCATCAGCGTAACTGTGGATGTTCACTCCATGCCTCCTGATGACACTGCCGAGAGGCAACATATACAAATTAAAAAGTACAGGGCCTAGAACCGACCCTTGAGGCACACCACATGTCATTTTATGGATCTTAGAGGAGCATGTATCCATACTCACCATAAAAGATCTGTCAGAGAGATAGGAAGTGAACCAGTTGTGTACAGCACCAGAGAGGCCCACCATGTGTTTTAGTCTGTTTAAAAGAATAGCGTGGTCTACTGTATCAAAGGCTGCGCTTAGATCCAGTAGCACCAGGACTGAGAGCTTTTGGGCGTCCCAGTTACATCTAAGATCATTTAAAACCTTTAGGAGAGCAGTCTCTGTGCTGTGGTTCACCCTAAATCCAGACTGGAATATCTCCAGGATCTGTCTATCATTTAGAAAATCATTAATCTGAGTAAAAACAAGTTTTTCTAAGATTTTACTTAAAAATGGTGAGTTGGATACAGGTCTGTAGTTATTAAAATCATTACAATCCAAATTGCTCTTCTTCAGAAGGGGCCTCACCACCGCCGTTTTAAAGGCAGCAGGGAAGACACCCAACTGAAGAGAGCAATTCATCATGTTTAAAAGCTCAGCCTCAAAAAATCCATAAAGTGTTTTAAAGAGTGAAGAAGGAATTGGATCTAAAAGACATGTGGTGGGTCTCACTGTGGAGAAAACCTTCTGAAAGTTCTCAGCATTAACCAGGACAAAGCTGTCCAGTGTCTCCTCAGGTACAATCGAGCCCTCAGATGTGTTTACAATCATATCGCGATTAGATAAAATATCAGATCTGATGGCGCTGATCTTTCCCCTGAAGTGGTCTGCAAACTGCTCACAGAGCGAGTCTGTGGGGCTTCTTTGGGAGCTGTTAAAATCAGGGTTAAATAAATGATCTATGGTGGAAAAGAGGACCTTGGGATTATTTTTGTTAATACTGATTATTTTGGCGAAGTATGAATTTCTTGACTTCCTTAATGTATTATTGTACATTTTAAGTTGCTCGGAAAATATTTGATGGTTGATATTATTTTTATTTTTCCTCCATCTCCTTTCTGCTGCCCTGCAATTTCTTTTGAGAGGACACACTCTGGACCTGGTCATCACCCATGGGCTGTCCACCAGCGTGTGTCCTCTGTTGTGAGTCGGCTGCGTGACGTGCTGGATAAAATCCAAACAGTGAAGAATGTTTAAGAATTCTTTTGTTGCAGGGTCAGAAGGATTATCTATGTGCAGGTTAAAATCACCGGTTAAAATTATCATATTATATTTTGAATGTATGTTTGTTAAAAATTCTGAGAATACCTTGATAAAAGCAGCGCTGTCTTTAGGTGGTCTATAAATTGTGACAGATAAAACTGGAGGGCTGCTGAAAACAATAGCATGGAATTCAAAAGTGGTAAAATGATCAAATAAAATGTGTTTGGAGGTGAGTGTGTTGTTGGCTAAAGATGCAGTCCCACCACCTCTCTCACCACTTCTAATAGAAAAAGAGAAATTAAAATTTGGTGGGGAGGCCTCAGTGAGAACAACTGGTGCATCCGAGCCCAGCCATGTTTCAGTTAAAAATGAACAGTCAAGTTTATTATCTAAGATTAAATCATTAATAATAAAAGACTTGTTCCACAGAGAGCTGACATTTAAAAGTGCCATACTGATCGAGACTGGTGGATTATTGACAATAGAGTTGAATGGATGTTGATATTTTTGAAGAGGCCGGAGGTTATTAATGTTTTTGGAGTTACTGGATTTATGATAATTCTGTTGCTCTCTGTTTGTGATTATGACGGGTATTGTGTTGACTGTGGGAGAGAAAGGTCCTAGTCCAGAGTTTTGTGTATTACTGTTAAAAGTGGAACAAATATAGGAGCTGGGACCAGGGGAACATCAGTCAGTGGCAGACAGTGGCGATGTGCGGGAGTGCTGTACGCCAAATGCCAAATTGGCGGACAGCAAACGGCGTACCCAGGCGTTGAGGTGGAGCCCGTCTGCCCCAAAAAGATGCCTCCTCTCCCAGAAGGCATCAAAGTTGTTAATAAAACCCACGCCGTGGGAGACACAGGCAGAGGAAAGCCAGGTGTTAAGGCTGAGCAGCCGGCTGAAACGGCCTATCCCTCTGCCACAGGTGGGGGTGGGCCCAGAGATAAAAGCACTCACCTGCAACTGACCAAGAAGGCTGAAGAGTTCGAGGAAGTCCAACTTCAGCAGCTCAGATTGCTGTTTGGGGATATCATTGGTGCCGATGTGGATGATGAGCCGGTTAACCTGTGGGTGGGATGCCAGAATGTTGGGAATTCTGTCCACTATGTCAACAACAGTGGCTCCCGGGAACGACAGCGTGAGCGCCCCCCTCATCCGCACGTTCCTGACGATGGAATCCCCGAGGACCAGCGTGGAGAGAGGAGGTGCCACCGAGGGCTGATGGCCATCTGAGACGCCCGCGCCGCGACACCGGGGGTGTTCAGATGGAGATGCGCCAGCCGGACTGCGTGAGTGACTCCCAGGTAGCCGCGCCGTGGGTCCTCTTCTCCGAGGAGCCGGGGTAAAGCACAGCTCTCCGCGGTGAGTTTGCACCACAGCGTCGGGTTGCCCGCCGCGGCTCCGGGGGCGTAGTGGTGGAGATGGCGCAGACCTCAGCGACACAGCGGGATGGCGAGGGCTAGCGGTCAGAGGAGGAAAGTCCACAGGATCCAGGACATTGAATTTATTCTCCAATACTACCGCACCGGAGGGGTGAGGGTGCGAGAGACGGATCCTCCTGCCCCCTCTGCAGCCACCACGCGTCTCAACCATGGTCCATGGCGCTGGTTGGAGTGGAGTGGAGCTGACCAGGGCCTTGGGTCTGGCCCCTAGCTGAAACCAGGAGTTCTCGTCCTTGGCAGAAGCACCAGCGACGCAAGTTGAGAGCCTGTGTTGACTGTTGGGGGGATCTTGGGACACAGCAGCTGGATGGTGCACTGTGTCGGCTAGCTCAGCGCTAGTAGCGGTGGTTTGAGCTTTGCCAAGGAGGATCGTGTCAAGTTCGCATTCAGCCCCCTGGATTTGGTATAGCGTGGATATCCTTTGCTCCAGCTTGATCACTTGTTGACTCAGGTTGATGCAGCTTTCACAGCTGGATGTTGAGGTAAGTGGTGCCATTCCGGAATCTCGTACCGGCGACAGCATCAAAAACAAAAACAGACACTGCCACTTTAGCTTACGTTAGCTAAAAAGTCAGTCGTGACACAGCAAGAAAAGAGTTTTCAGATCAATATCCAGCAAATGCAAAACCAAGCTTTCGTCAGCCTTGATAACTTTTAGCCGAGCAAAATATCACAGATCCGCACGGAGGTTACGGTGGAAGTCTACCTCCTCTTCATGTCACTTCATGTGACATGTGAAATGGCTTCCCAATGATCAGTGTGGGTCATCCTTCACCACTGCAGGTCAGCTTAAAAGACACAAACGAGTCCACACAGGAGAGAAACCATACAAGTGATGTGTGACACCAATTTGTCTTTCTAAAATAACGTTTTTGATTTTGTGAAGGAGTCACTCTCATGACTCATTGAGTGATGCCATTGACTGCACAGTCCCTGCCACGCAATCTGTATATGTCACATTTTGAGATTGCCTTGGAAACCTTACTGGGCAGGTACTAAAAAAATACCTGTAACCAGGTACTATCACCTAATGGAAACTTTAAAGATCGAGCTGAGTCAAGTTAAGCCAAGCTAGGTAGGTGCAAGTGGAAAAGGGCTATTAGAGATCACAAAGTCTGATCGAAATTGAGGCCATTCAATTTCGGTGTAAAGACGTTAAACTCCATATGTGAAGGTCTCATAATGGTTTCACCTCTGCTGATAATTACCCACACCTTTTTTCCACCCTTGGCTCATGTGATGTGTTTCATAGTTGGTCAACGACCCTGGTAAAGACAACCCCCTCTGGGGTTTAAATACCTGGGACTCTCCAACGTTTAGTTTTAGATCTAACGAAGGTTCTCAGAGGAGAGGTGAAAGGTCTTCAAGGCACTTAGAGAATTCCAGCTGCTTTCTTTCAAAACTCATCAGACTACCATGACGTGGATGACTGGGAACCCTTTTTTCTCATTCACTGTGTGCAGTCCCTCGGGAGTCATCGCTGTTGGAGCTTGTCAGTAGCAAAGTCCTGAAGGTACAAAAATGAATACTGAAGAGAGCTTAAAAACATTCCTGCTTGAATTTGAAGGCCGATTTAAGTCTATCCTTTCAGAGTTGAAGAGTTAAGCACATGCTAACTGTGGCTCGTTGGTCTAGGCGTATGATTCTCGCTTCGGGTGCGAGAGGTCCCGGGTTCAAATCCCGGACGAGCCCCCTTAAAATCACAAGCTCTTAGCTTCATGGAATTCTTTGGTAAGACACATTCCTTCTGGGTCATTTTAAATGTGTTGGGTGCCAAACGACTCAATGTGATCTGTGACACCAATTTGTCTTTCTAAAATAACGTTTTTGATTTTGTGAAGGAGTCACTCTCATGACCCATTGAGTGATGCCATTGACTGCACAGTCCCTGCCACGCAATCTGTATATGTCACATTTTGAGATTGCCTTGGAAACCTTACTGGGCAGGTACTAAAAAAATACCTGTAACCAGGTACTATCACCTAATGGAAACTTTAAAGATCGAGCTGAGTCAAGTTAAGCCAAGCTAGGTAGGTGCAAGTGGAAAAGGGCTATTAGAGATCACAAAGTCTGATCGAAATTGAGGCCATTCAATTTCGGTGTAAAGACGTTAAACTACATATGTGAAGGTCTCATAATGGTTTGACCTCTGCTGATAATTACCCACACCTTTTTTCCACCCCTTGGCTCATGTGATGTGTTTCATAGTTGGTTAACGACCCTGGTAAAGACAACCCGCTCTGGGTTTTAAATACCTGGGACTCTCCAACGTTTAGTTTTAGATCTAACGAAGGTTCTCAGAGGAGAGGTGAAAGGTCTTCAAGGCACTTAGAGAATTCCAGCTGCTTTCTTTCAAAGCTCATCAGACTACCATGACGTGGATGACTGGGAACCCTTTTTTCTCATTCACTGTGTGCAGTCCCTCTGGAGTCATCCCTGTTGGAGCTTGTCAGTAGCAAAGGCCTGAAGGTACAAAAATGAATACTGAAGAGAGCTTAAAAACATTCCTGCTTGAATTTGAAGGCCGATTTAAGTCTATCCTTTCAGAGTTGCAGACTTAAACGCAGGCTTCCTGTGGCTCGTTGGTCTAGGCGTATGATTCTCGCTTTGGGTGCGAGAGGTCCCGGGTTCAAATCCCGGACGAGCCCCCTTAAAATCACAAGCTCTTAGCTTCATGGAATTCTTTGGTAAGACACATTCCTTCTGGGGCATTGTAAATGTGTTGTGTGCCAAACCTTTCAATGTTATGTGTGACACCAATTTGTCTTTCTAAAATAACGTTTTTGATTTTGTGAAGGAGTCACTCTCATGACCCATTGAGTGATGCCATTGACTGCACAGTCCCTGCCACGCAATCTGTATATGTCACATTTTGAGATTGCCTTGGAAACCTTACTGGGCAGGTACTAAAATATACCTGTTACCAGGTACTATCACCTAATGGAAACTTTAAAGATCGGGCTGAGTCAAGTTAAGCCAAGCTAGGTAGGTGCAAGTGGAAAAGGGCTATTAGAGATCACAAAGTCTGATCGAAATTGAGGCCATTCAATTTCGGTGTAAAGACGTTAAACTACATATGTGAAGGTCTCATAATGGTTTCACCTGAAACCTCTGCTGATAATCACCCACGCCTTTTTTCCACCCCTTGGCTCATGTGATGTGTTTCATAGTTGGTCAACGACCCTGGTAAAGACAACCCCCTCTGGGGTTTAAATACCTGGGACTCTCCAACGTTTAGTTTTAGATCTAACGAAGGTTCTCAGAGGAGAGGTGAAAGGTCTTCAAGGCACTTAGAGAATTCCAGCTGCTTTCTTTCAAAGCTCATCAGACTACCATGACGTGGATGACTGGGAACCCTTTTTTCTCATTCACTGTGTGCAGTCCCTCTGGAGTCATCCCTGTTGGAGCTTGTCAGTAGCAAAGGCCTGAAGGTACAAAAATGAATACTGAAGAGAGCTTAAAAACATTCCTGCTTGAATTTGAAGGCCGATTTAAGTCTATCCTTTCAGAGTTGCAGACTTAAACGCAGGCTTCCTGTGGCTCGTTGGTCTAGGCGTATGATTCTCGCTTTGGGTGCGAGAGGTCCCGGGTTCAAATCCCGGACGAGCCCCCTTAAAATCACAAGCTCTTAGCTTCATGGAATTCTTTGGTAAGACACATTCCTTCTGGGGCATTGTAAATGTGATGTGTGACACCAATTTGTCTTTCTAAAATAACGTTTTTGATTTTGTGAAGGAGTCACTCTCATGACCCATTGAGTGATGCCATTGACTGCACAGTCCCTGCCACGCAATCTGTATATGTCACATTTTGAGATTGCCTTGGAAACCTTACTGGGCAGGTACTAAAATATACCTGTTACCAGGTACTATCACCTAATGGAAACTTTAAAGATCGGGCTGAGTCAAGTTAAGCCAAGCTAGGTAGGTGCAAGTGGAAAAGGGCTATTAGAGATCACAAAGTCTGATCGAAATTGAGGCCATTCAATTTCGGTGTAAAGACGTTAAACTACATATGTGAAGGTCTCATAATGGTTTCACCTGAAACCTCTGCTGATAATCACCCACGCCTTTTTTCCACCCCTTGGCTCATGTGATGTGTTTCATAGTTGGTCAACGACCCTGGTAAAGACAACCCCCTCTGGGGTTTAAATACCTGGGACTCTCCAACGTTTAGTTTTAGATCTAACGAAGGTTCTCAGAGGAGAGGTGAAAGGTCTTCAAGGCACTTAGAGAATTCCAGCTGCTTTCTTTCAAAGCTCATCAGACTACCATGACGTGGATGACTGGGAACCCTTTTTTCTCATTCACTGTGTGCAGTCCCTCTGGAGTCATCCCTGTTGGAGCTTGTCAGTAGCAAAGGCCTGAAGGTACAAAAATGAATACTGAAGAGAGCTTAAAAACATTCCTGCTTGAATTTGAAGGCCGATTTAAGTCTATCCTTTCAGAGTTGCAGACTTAAACGCAGGCTTCCTGTGGCTCGTTGGTCTAGGCGTATGATTCTCGCTTTGGGTGCGAGAGGTCCCGGGTTCAAATCCCGGACGAGCCCCCTTAAAATCACAAGCTCTTAGCTTCATGGAATTCTTTGGTAAGACACATTCCTTCTGGGGCATTGTAAATGTGTTGTGTGCCAAACCTTTCAATGTTATGTGTGACACCAATTTGTCTTTCTAAAATAACTTTTTTGATTTTGTGAAGGAGTCACTCTCATGACCCATTGAGTGATGCCATTGACTGCACAGTCCCTGCCACGCAATCTGTATATGTCACATTTTGAGATTGCCTTGGAAACCTTACTGGGCAGGTACTAAAATATACCTGTTACCAGGTACTATCACCTAATGGAAACTTTAAAGATCGGGCTGAGTCAAGTTAAGCCAAGCTAGGTAGGTGCAAGTGGAAAAGGGCTATTAGAGATCACAAAGTCTGATCGAAATTGAGGCCATTCAATTTCGGTGTAAAGACGTTAAACTACATATGTGAAGGTCTCATAATGGTTTCACCTGAAACCTCTGCTGATAATCACCCACGCCTTTTTTCCACCCCTTGGCTCATGTGATGTGTTTCATAGTTGGTCAACGACCCTGGTAAAGACAACCCCCTCTGGGGTTTAAATACCTGGGACTCTCCAACGTTTAGTTTTAGATCTAACGAAGGTTCTCAGAGGAGAGGTGAAAGGTCTTCAAGGCACTTAGAGAATTCCAGCTGCTTTCTTTCAAAGCTCATCAGACTACCATGACGTGGATGACTGGGAACCCTTTTTTCTCATTCACTGTGTGCAGTCCCTCTGGAGTCATCCCTGTTGGAGCTTGTCAGTAGCAAAGGCCTGAAGGTACAAAAATGAATACTGAAGAGAGCTTAACACCATTCCTGCTTGAATTTGAAGGCCGATATAAGTCTATCCTTTCAGAGTTGAAGCGTTAAGCACATGCTACCTGTGGCTCGTTGGTCTAGGCGTATGATTCTCGCTTTGGGTGCGAGAGGTCCCGGGTTCAAATCCCGGACGAGCCCCCTTAAAATCACAACTTCTTAGCTTCATGGAATTCTTTGGTAAGACACATTCCTTCTGGGTCATTTTAAATGTGTTGGGTGCCAAACGACTCAATGTGATCTGTGACACCAATTTGTCTTTCTAAAATAACGTTTTTGATTTTGTGAAGGAGTCACTCTCATGACCCATTGAGTGATGCCATTGACTGCACAGTCCCTGCCACGCAATCTGTATATGTCACATTTTGAGATTGCCTTGGAAACCTTACTGGGCAGGTACTAAAAAAATACCTGTAACCAGGTACTATCACCTAATGGAAACTTTAAAGATCGAGCTGAGTCAAGTTAAGCCAAGCTAGGTAGGTGCAAGTGGAAAAGGGCTATTAGAGATCACAAAGTCTGATCGAAATTGAGGCCATTCAATTTCGGTGTAAAGACGTTAAACTACATATGTGAAGGTCTCATAATGGTTTGACCTCTGCTGATAATTACCCACACCTTTTTTCCACCCCTTGGCTCATGTGATGTGTTTCATAGTTGGTTAACGACCCTGGTAAAGACAACCCGCTCTGGGTTTTAAATACCTGGGACTCTCCAACGTTTAGTTTTAGATCTAACGAAGGTTCTCAGAGGAGAGGTGAAAGGTCTTCAAGGCACTTAGAGAATTCCAGCTGCTTTCTTTCAAAGCTCATCAGACTACCATGACGTGGATGACTGGGAACCCTTTTTTCTCATTCACTGTGTGCAGTCCCTCTGGAGTCATCCCTGTTGGAGCTTGTCAGTAGCAAAGGCCTGAAGGTACAAAAATGAATACTGAAGAGAGCTTAAAAACATTCCTGCTTGAATTTGAAGGCCGATTTAAGTCTATCCTTTCAGAGTTGCAGACTTAAACGCAGGCTTCCTGTGGCTCGTTGGTCTAGGCGTATGATTCTCGCTTTGGGTGCGAGAGGTCCTGGGTTCAAATCCCGGACGAGCCCCCTTAAAATCACAAGCTCTTAGCTTCATGGAATTCTTTGGTAAGACACATTCCTTCTGGGGCATTGTAAATGTGTTGTGTGCCAAACCTTTCGATGTGATGTGTGACACCAATTTGTCTTTCTAAAATAACGTTTTTGATTTTGTGAAGGAGTCACTCTCATGACCCATTGAGTGATGCCATTGACTGCACAGTCCCTGCCACGCAATCTGTATATGTCACATTTTGAGATTGCCTTGGAAACCTTACTGGGCACGTACTAAAATATACCTGTTACCAGGTACTATCACCTAATGGAAACTTTAAAGATCGGGCTGAGTCAAGTTAAGCCAAGCTAGGTAGGTGCAAGTGGAAAAGGGCTATTAGAGATCACAAAGTCTGATCGAAATTGAGGCCATTCAATTTCGGTGTAAAGACGTTAAACTACATATGTGAAGGTCTCATAATGGTTTCACCTGAAACCTCTGCTGATAATCACCCACGCCTTTTTTCCACCCCTTGGCTCATGTGATGTGTTTCATAGTTGGTCAACGACCCTGGTAAAGACAACCCCCTCTGGGGTTTAAATACCTGGGACTCTCCAACGTTTAGTTTTAGATCTAACGAAGGTTCTCAGAGGAGAGGTGAAAGGTCTTCAAGGCACTTAGAGAATTCCAGCTGCTTTCTTTCAAAGCTCATCAGACTACCATGACGTGGATGACTGGGAACCCTTTTTTCTCATTCACTGTGTGCAGTCCCTCTGGAGTCATCCCTGTTGGAGCTTGTCAGTAGCAAAGGCCTGAAGGTACAAAAATGAATACTGAAGAGAGCTTAAAAACATTCCTGCTTGAATTTGAAGGCCGATTTAAGTCTATCCTTTCAGAGTTGCAGACTTAAACGCAGGCTTCCTGTGGCTCGTTGGTCTAGGTGTATGATTCTCGCTTTGGGTGCGAGAGGTCCCGGGTTCAAATCCCGGACGAGCCCCCTTAAAATCACAAGCTCTTAGCTTCATGGAATTCTTTGGTAAGACACATTCCTTCTGGGGCATTGTAAATGTGTTGTGTGCCAAACCTTTCAATGTTATGTGTGACACCAATTTGTCTTTCTAAAATAACGTTTTTGATTTTGTGAAGGAGTCACTCTCATGACCCATTGAGTGATGCCATTGACTGCACAGTCCCTCCCACGCAATCTGTATATGTCACATTTTGAGATTGCCTTGGAAACCTTACTGGGCAGGTACTAAAATATACCTGTTACCAGGTACTATCACCTAATGGAAACTTTAAAGATCGGGCTGAGTCAAGTTAAGCCAAGCTAGGTAGGTGCAAGTGGAAAAGGGCTATTAGAGATCACAAAGTCTGATCGAAATTGAGGCCATTCAATTTCGGTGTAAAGACGTTAAACTCCATATGTGAAGGTCTCATAATGGTTTCACCTGAAACCTCTGCTGATAATTACCCACGCCTTTTTTCCACCCTTGTCTCATGTGATGTGTTTCATAGTTGGTCAACGACCCTGGTAAAGACAACCCGCTCTGGGTTTTAAATACCTGGGACTCTCCAACGTTTAGTTTTAGATCTAACGAAGGTTCTCAGAGGAGAGGTGAAAGGTCTTCAAGGCACTTAGAGAATTCCAGCTGCTTTCTTTCAAAGCTCATCAGACTACCATGACGTGGATGACTGGGAACCCTTTTTTCTCATTCACTGTGTGCAGTCCCTCTGGAGTCATCCCTGTTGGAGCTTGTCAGTAGCAAAGGCCTGAAGGTACAAAAATGAATACTGAAGAGAGCTTAAAAACATTCCTGCTTGAATTTGAAGGCCGATTTAAGTCTATCCTTTCAGAGTTGCAGACTTAAACACAGGCTTCCTGTGGCTCGTTGGTCTAGGCGTATGATTCTCGCTTTGGGTGCGAGAGGTCCCGGGTTCAAATCCCGGACGAGCCCCCTTAAAATCACAAGCTCTTAGCTTCATGGAATTCTTTGGTAAGACACATTCCTTCTGGGGCATTGTAAATGTGTTGTGTGCCAAACCTTTCAATGTGATGTGTGACACCAATTTGTCTTTCTAAAATAACGTTTTTGATTTTGTGAAGGAGTCACTCTCATGACCCATTGAGTGATGCCATTGACTGCACAGTCCCTGCCACGCAATCTGTATATGTCACATTTTGAGATTGCCTTGGAAACCTTACTGGGCAGGTACTAAAATATACCTGTTACCAGGTACTATCACCTAATGGAAACTTTAAAGATCGGGCTGAGTCAAGTTAAGCCAAGCTAGGTAGGTGCAAGTGGAAAAGGGCTATTAGAGATCACAAAGTCTGATCGAAATTGAGGCCATTCAATTTCGGTGTAAAGACGTTAAACTACATATGTGAAGGTCTCATAATGGTTTCACCTGAAACCTCTGCTGATAATCACCCACGCCTTTTTTCCACCCCTTGGCTCATGTGATGTGTTTCATAGTTGGTCAACGACCCTGGTAAAGACAACCCCCTCTGGGGTTTAAATACCTGGGACTCTCCAACGTTTAGTTTTAGATCTAACGAAGGTTCTCAGAGGAGAGGTGAAAGGTCTTCAAGGCACTTAGAGAATTCCAGCTGCTTTCTTTCAAAGCTCATCAGACTACCATGACGTGGATGACTGGGAACCCTTTTTTCTCATTCACTGTGTGCAGTCCCTCTGGAGTCATCCCTGTTGGAGCTTGTCAGTAGCAAAGGCCTGAAGGTACAAAAATGAATACTGAAGAGAGCTTAAAAACATTCCTGCTTGAATTTGAAGGCCGATTTAAGTCTATCCTTTCAGAGTTGAAGCGTTAAGCACATGCTACCTGTGGCTCGTTGGTCTAGGCGTATGATTCTCGCTTCTTGTGCGAGAGGTCCCGGGTTCAACGAGCCCCCTTAAAATCACAACTTCTTAGCTTCATGGAATTCTTTGGTAAGACACATTCCTTCTGGGGCATTGTAAATGTGTTGTGTGCCAAACCTTTCAATGTTATGTGTGACACCAATTTGTCTTTCTAAAATAACGTTTTTGATTTTGTGAAGGAGTCACTCTCATGACCCATTGAGTGATGCCATTGACTGCACAGTCCCTCCCACGCAATCTGTATATGTCACATTTTGAGATTGCCTTGGAAACCTTACTGGGCAGGTACTAAAATATACCTGTTACCAGGTACTATCACCTAATGGAAACTTTAAAGATCGGGCTGAGTCAAGTTAAGCCAAGCTAGGTAGGTGCAAGTGGAAAAGGGCTATTAGAGATCACAAAGTCTGATCGAAATTGAGGCCATTCAATTTCGGTGTAAAGACGTTAAACTACATATGTGAAGGTCTCATAATGGTTTCACCTGAAACCTCTGCTGATAATCACCCACGCCTTTTTTCCACCCCTTGGCTCATGTGATGTGTTTCATAGTTGTTCAACGACCCTGATAAAGACAACCCACTCTGGGTTTTAAATACCTGGGACTCTCCAACGTTTAGTTTTAGATCTAACGAAGGTTCTCAGAGGAGAGGTGAAAGGTCTTCAAGGCACTTAGAGAATTCCAGCTGCTTTCTTTCAAAGCTCATCAGACTACCATGACCTGGATGACTGGGAACCCTTTTTTCTCATTCACTGTGTGCAGTCCCTCTGGAGTCATCCCTGTTGGAGCTTGTCAGTAGCAAAGGCCTGAAGGTACAAAAATGAATACTGAAGAGAGCTTAAAAACATTCCTGCTTGAATTTGAAGGCCGATTTAAGTCTATCCTTTCAGAGTTGCAGACTTAAACGCAGGCTTCCTGTGGCTCGTTGGTCTAGGCGTATGATTCTCGCTTTGGGTGCGAGAGGTCCCGGGTTCAAATCCCGGACGAGCCCCCTTAAAATCACAAGCTCTTAGCTTCATGGAATTCTTTGGTAAGACACATTCCTTCTGGGGCATTGTAAATGTGTTGTGTGCCAAACCTTTCAATGTTATGTGTGACACCAATTTGTCTTTCTAAAATAACGTTTTTGATTTTGTGAAGGAGTCACTCTCATGACCCATTGAGTGATGCCATTGACTGCACAGTCCCTCCCACGCAATCTGTATATGTCACATTTTGAGATTGCCTTGGAAACCTTACTGGGCAGGTACTAAAATATACCTGTTACCAGGTACTATCACCTAATGGAAACTTTAAAGATCGGGCTGAGTCAAGTTAAGCCAAGCTAGGTAGGTGCAAGTGGAAAAGGGCTATTAGAGATCACAAAGTCTGATCGAAATTGAGGCCATTCAATTTCGGTGTAAAGACGTTAAACTACATATGTGAAGGTCTCATAATGGTTTCACCTGAAACCTCTGCTGATAATCACCCACGCCTTTTTTCCACCCCTTGGCTCATGTGATGTGTTTCATAGTTGTTCAACGACCCTGATAAAGACAACCCACTCTGGGTTTTAAATACCTGGGACTCTCCAACGTTTAGTTTTAGATCTAACGAAGGTTCTCAGAGGAGAGGTGAAAGGTCTTCAAGGCACTTAGAGAATTCCAGCTGCTTTCTTTCAAAGCTCATCAGACTACCATGACCTGGATGACTGGGAACCCTTTTTTCTCATTCACTGTGTGCAGTCCCTCTGGAGTCATCCCTGTTGGAGCTTGTCAGTAGCAAAGGCCTGAAGGTACAAAAATGAATACTGAAGAGAGCTTAAAAACATTCCTGCTTGAATTTGAAGGCCGATTTAAGTCTATCCTTTCAGAGTTGCAGACTTAAACGCAGGCTTCCTGTGGCTCGTTGGTCTAGGCGTATGATTCTCGCTTAGGGTGCGAGAGGTCCCGGGTTCAAATCCCGGACGAGCCCCCTTAAAATCACAAGCTCTTAGCTTCATGGAATTCTTTGGTAAGACACATTCCTTCTGGGGCATTGTAAATGTGTTGTGTGCCAAACCTTTCAATGTGATGTGTGACACCAATTTGTCTTTCTAAAATAACGTTTTTGATTTTGTGAAGGAGTCACTCTCATGACTCATTGAGTGATGCCATTGACTGCACAGTCCCTGCCACGCAATCTGTATATGTCACATTTTGAGATTGCCTTGGAAACCTTACTGGGCAGGTACTAAAATATACCTGTTACCAGGTACTATCACCTAATGGAAACTTTAAAGATCGGGCTGAGTCAAGTTAAGCCAAGCTAGGTAGGTGCAAGTGGAAAAGGGCTATTAGAGATCACAAAGTCTGATCGAAATTGAGGCCATTCAATTTCGGTGTAAAGACGTTAAACTACATATGTGAAGGTCTCATAATGGTTTCACCTGAAACCTCTGCTGATAATCACCCACGCCTTTTTTCCACCCCTTGGCTCATGTGATGTGTTTCATAGTTGGTCAACGACCCTGGTAAAGACAACCCCCTCTGGGGTTTAAATACCTGGGACTCTCCAACGTTTAGTTTTAGATCTAACGAAGGTTCTCAGAGGAGAGGTGAAAGGTCTTCAAGGCACTTAGAGAATTCCAGCTGCTTTCTTTCAAAGCTCATCAGACTACCATGACGTGGATGACTGGGAACCCTTTTTTCTCATTCACTGTGTGCAGTCCCTCTGGAGTCATCCCTGTTGGAGCTTGTCAGTAGCAAAGGCCTGAAGGTACAAAAATGAATACTGAAGAGAGCTTAAAAACATTCCTGCTTGAATTTGAAGGCCGATTTAAGTCTATCCTTTCAGAGTTGCAGACTTAAACGCAGGCTTCCTGTGGCTCGTTGGTCTAGGCGTATGATTCTCGCTTTGGGTGCGAGAGGTCCCGGGTTCAAATCCCGGACGAGCCCCCTTAAAATCACAAGCTCTTAGCTTCATGGATTTCTTTGGTAAGACACATTCCTTCTGGGGCATTGTAAATGTGATGTGTGACACCAATTTGTCTTTCTAAAATAACGTTTTTGATTTTGTGAAGGAGTCACTCTCATGACCCATTGAGTGATGCCATTGACTGCACAGTCCCTGCCACGCAATCTGTATATGTCACATTTTGAGATTGCCTTGGAAACCTTACTGGGCAGGTACTAAAATATACCTGTTACCAGGTACTATCACCTAATGGAAACTTTAAAGATCGGGCTGAGTCAAGTTAAGCCAAGCTAGGTAGGTGCAAGTGGAAAAGGGCTATTAGAGATCACAAAGTCTGATCGAAATTGAGGCCATTCAATTTCGGTGTAAAGACGTTAAACTACATATGTGAAGGTCTCATAATGGTTTCACCTGAAACCTCTGCTGGTGATTACAGCCGGATTGGCGTCCTTGCGGTGGTGCCGTAATGTTTGGTGATAAGAAAAAATTCCAAATAATTCTGGCTATAGATTTTGTTTGGGCAAACAAAGGTACTAATAATTGACATCAAAGAGAGACAAAATGGCAAAGATGAAGAAAGTCGAAGAAGATCTGGAAGAGATTAAGCATTCACTTAATTCGTTGACGTCGGAAATTGAAAAAGTAAATAAGCAACAAGGAATATTAATGTCGATGATGGAGCAAATCAAAGAACTAAAAGATCTGGTCAAGGAGAAAGATAAGACAATCCATTTTTTGGAAAGGAAGGTGGACGACCTAGAACAGCAGGCTCGACTCGAGGAAATGGTCATTACAGGTCTGGAAACTAAACACAGAACATATGCGAGAGTTACCGAATCTGGGACTGGTGCAAAACGAGGAGAGGACGTGCCCCCGATGGAGGAGCTACAATCGTTGGAACGGCAGGTTGTGGAATTCTTTTCGAGTAAAAATCTTCCCCTGCATAGTAACAATATATCTGCATGCTATACTCTTCCTAGAAGGCACAAAAATGCTCCTCCAGCAATTGTAGTGAGATTTGTTAATCGAAAACACAAAGTAGAATTGCTGAGACGGTCCAGCCTTTTGAAAGGAAGTGGAGTATATCTGAATGAACATCTTACAAAAAGAAATGCAGATATTGCAAGACAAGCTCGTATTTTACGGAAGGAGAAAAAGATTCAAGCAACCTGGACCAGGAATTGCAAAGTGATGATTAAACTGAATGGAACACCAGAAGAAGCCAAGGTTGTAACGATTAAGGAACTTGAGGAATTGGACAATTATACGTGATAATATGATTAAGATAGACAAATGGTTGCGACCAATTATGGCTATAATTAGTTTATTTTTGGCAAGGTCAAATGCTACTTCGGGAGGAAAAGGACAAAAGGAAATTGTAAAATTGGATATGGAAGATAACAAGATCAACGGACTTTAAAATATGTTGATAAATGAATGTGAGATTGCTTAGGATCTTTTCTTTCCTTTTTCAGTTTTTTTTCTTTTTTTTTTTCTCCTTCTTTTCTTTTTTTGTTTCCTTCTCTTTCTTATGAGGTAATAGATAGCGCTAGAATAATTTATGCATTATGTTTGACGACACAGATTATAAATCATATGATTTTGAAGTAGGTATTGACCCTGAAAGGAATGTGCTTAATACAATTAATGTCACATGTGATTATTTTACAGAGGAGCAATTCAGGGATAAGGTTGATATAGCCAATACATTTTCTTTAATTCATATTAACTGCAGAAGTCTTTATAGAAGTTTTGCTTCGATTGAAGATTTTCTGTATAGTCTGAGAGGCAAGTTTCAAATAATTGCTCTGTCTGAAACATGGTTAGATGAGAATAAGGGTTGTAATTTTTGTATTGAAGGATACGATTTGTACTTTGTGAATAGAATTAAGACAAAGGCAGGAGGGGTGGCACTTTTCGTTAATTGTGATTTGAAATGTAAAAAAGTTGAATGTATGTCTGTTGTTATGGATGATTTAATGGAGTCTGTGACAGTAGAATTGGATATAGAAAAGAGAAGTAATATAATTGTAACGTGTATATATAGGAAACCGGGATCACAGATTGAGTTATTTACAGAAGCAGTAGAAAATTTATTGAGTAAGGTTAAGGGAAATAAGACTGTATGTTTGTGTGGTGATTACAATATTGATCTTTGTAAAGTGACAAATGATAAGGCTTCGTCAGATTTTTTTGAACTATTATATGGTAAAGGATTTTATCCTTTAATTATAAAGCCGAGTAGAATAACGGAGAAATCAGAAACACTAATTGATCATATTTTTATTAATAGTTTGGAGAATAATATTGAAAGTGGCCTCATCATAAATGATATAAGCGATCATCTACCAGTCTTTTTTATTTTCGATTTAAATATGAAAAGAAAGAAAGAAGCTAGTTTTGTGAGTTATAGAAGGTTAAGAAATGATGAAGCAATTAATAGGTTTAGACAAGATCTCATGGAAACGGACTGGAAGGAGGTTTATGTTAATGAGGTCAACATTGCATACGGAGTATTTCTAAATATATATTTGGCCTTGTATGATAAACATTGTCCATTGATATCATTTAAGCATAAGAAAAAGAATATAAATAGGAAACCTTGGATAACTAAGGGTCTTGCAAATGCGTGTAAAAAGAAAAATAATTTATATAGGGAGTATATAATATATAGAACTAAAAATGCGGAAATGAAATATAAACTATATAAAAATAAGTTGGTATTAATATTGAGGAAAGCTAAGAAAGATTACTATAATAAAGTTTTTCAGGAAAACAAAAATAATATTAAGGGCATTTGGAATATTTTTAAAGAGGTATTGGGTAATAAGAACACACCCAAAGTTCGGCCTAATTATTTTATTAATAATAATCAAGTTGTTAAAGATAAGACCGAAGTAGCAAACGAATTCAATTCTTTTTTTGTAAATGTTGGACCTACTTTAGCAAATCTAATCAGGAAAAATGATGATCCAGGAGATGAGGAAGCCTGGATAGGTGATAATAGAATGGTTAATTCCATATTCTTAGCCGATACTACCATAAAAGAAATAGTAGCAATCGTAAAAAATTGTAAAAATAAAAAATCTACTGATTGTGATGGTATAGACATGGTCATAATTAAAAAGACAATAGATTGTATAAGTACTCCTCTTTGTTATATTTTTAATCTTTCGCTACAGTCAGGAGTATTCCCTGACAGAATGAAAGTGGCAAAAGTAATACCATTATATAAATCAGGAGATAAGCATAGTTTTAACAATTATAGGCCAGTGTCTCTTTTATCACAGTTTTCAAAATTGCTAGAAAAACTCTTTGCACAAAGACTTGATAGTTTTATTGAAAAATATCAACTAATACATGAAAACCAATTTGGATTTCGTAAAAATAGGTCAACGGCATTAGCGTTGTTGACTTTTATTGAAGATATTTCATCTGCAACACATAATAATAAATACACAGTGGGAGTATTTGTTGATTTAAAAAAAGCTTTTGATACGATACAACATTCTATTTTGATTTCTAAATTGTATAACTATGGAGTGAGAGGAGTAGCATTGAATTGGTTAATGAGTTATTTAGAGAATAGGTTGCAATATGTTTATTATTTTGGCAATACTTCTGAAAGACTGAAGATTGTATGTGGTGTTCCTCAAGGTTCTATTTTGGGACCTAAACTCTTTAATTTATATATTAATGATATTTGTGACGTATCTAAAAGGTTAAATTCGATTTTATTTGCAGATGACACAAATTTTTATTGCTCTGGAGAGAATTTGAAAGACTTGGTTGAAATTATGACTTCTGAGATGTTAAGAATAAAAAAATGGTTTGATGTAAATAAATTATCTTTGAATCTGACAAAAACGAAATATATGATATTTGGCAATCGTGTAAAGGAGGATAAAGTCATTATGTTTATAGAGGAAGAATTGATTGAAAGAGTTACTGAATTTCGTTTTTTGGGTGTAATAGTGGATGAGAATTTGACATGGAAATCTCATATTGAACATATTAGAAAGAAAATGGTCAAAAGTATTTATATTTTGGGTAGTATAAGAGATTTATTAAATTATAAAACAATGCGTATTTTATATTTTTCTTTGTTTTTTTCATATATCAACTATTGTGTTGAAGTTTGGGGGAATACATATGAGAATACCATAAAACCTTTAAACCTATTACAGAAGAAAGTTATACGAATAATTCATAATGTTAAATATAGAGAACATACAAATAAATTATTTATAGAATCAAAATTATTAAAATTAGGAGATTTAGTGAAATTACGGACATTATTAATTATGTTTAAGGCTAAAAATAATATTTTGCCTTTTAAGTTACAAAGAGTATTTTTGATGTGTTCAAGGGGAGAAGAGAATAGAAGGAAATTTTATTTTAAACATCAGTTAGCCAGGACTACACAAAGATTAATGAGCACAACGGTTAGGGGTATAAGACTGTGGAATTCACTTCATTATAATTTAAAGAATTGTATAAATTTACAATGTTTTAAAAAGTGTTATATGTTTAAAACGATAACTCAGTATGAAGAATGCGAATGAATGTGATGTTGGTTTGGGATTCGACCGGAGAGAAATGTCAATATTAGTTTGTTCCTGATTTTTGGTGCCCACCGGTGATATAAGTTCGATGGTAGATAGGGGGCAGGGTTTAATAAGAATATTTTCTTCTTCCTGCTCCTTTTCACACATGGTTGTTGTGTTTTGTTGACAGAAGATGTGGTTGTTTTGTTTGATTGTAGTACCAAGTGTGAAATAAATAAAAATGAAATGAAATGAAATGAAATAATCACCCACGCCTTTTTTCCACCCCTTGGCTCATGTGATGTGTTTCATAGTTGGTCAACGACCCTGGTAAAGACAACCCCCTCTGGGGTTTAAATACCTGGGACTCTCCAACGTTTAGTTTTAGATCTAACGAAGGTTCTCAGAGGAGAGGTGAAAGGTCTTCAAGGCACTTAGAGAATTCCAGCTGCTTTCTTTCAAAGCTCATCAGACTACCATGACGTGGATGACTGGGAACCCTTTTTTCTCATTCACTGTGTGCAGTCCCTCTGGAGTCATCCCTGTTGGAGCTTGTCAGTAGCAAAGGCCTGAAGGTACAAAAATGAATACTGAAGAGAGCTTAAAAACATTCCTGCTTGAATTTGAAGGCCGATTTAAGTCTATCCTTTCAGAGTTGCAGACTTAAACGCAGGCTTCCTGTGGCTCGTTGGTCTAGGCGTATGATTCTCGCTTTGGGTGCGAGAGGTCCCGGGTTCAAATCCCGGACGAGCCCCCTTAAAATCACAAGCTCTTAGCTTCATGGAATTCTTTGGTAAGACACATTCCTTCTGGGGCATTGTAAATGTGTTGTGTGCCAAACCTTTCAATGTTATGTGTGACACCAATTTGTCTTTCTAAAATAACGTTTTTGATTTTGTGAAGGAGTCACTCTCATGACCCATTGAGTGATGCCATTGACTGCACAGTCCCTCCCACGCAATCTGTATATGTCACATTTTGAGATTGCCTTGGAAACCTTACTGGGCAGGTACTAAAATATACCTGTTACCAGGTACTATCACCTAATGGAAACTTTAAAGATCGGGCTGAGTCAAGTTAAGCCAAGCTAGGTAGGTGCAAGTGGAAAAGGGCTATTAGAGATCACAAAGTCTGATCGAAATTGAGGCCATTCAATTTCGGTGTAAAGACGTTAAACTACATATGTGAAGGTCTCATAATGGTTTCACCTGAAACCTCTGCTGATAATCACCCACGCCTTTTTTCCACCCCTTGGCTCATGTGATGTGTTTCATAGTTGTTCAACGACCCTGATAAAGACAACCCGCTCTGGGTTTTAAATACCTGGGACTCTCCAACGTTTAGTTTTAGATCTAACGAAGGTTCTCAGAGGAGAGGTGAAAGGTCTTCAAGGCACTTAGAGAATTCCAGCTGCTTTCTTTCAAAGCTCATCAGACTACCATGACGTGGATGACTGGGAACCCTTTTTTCTCATTCACTGTGTGCAGTCCCTCTGGAGTCATCCCTGTTGGAGCTTGTCAGTAGCAAAGGCCTGAAGGTACAAAAATGAATACTGAAGAGAGCTTAAAAACATTCCTGCTTGAATTTGAAGGCCGATTTAAGTCTATCCTTTCAGAGTTGCAGACTTAAACGCAGGCTTCCTGTGGCTCGTTGGTCTAGGCGTATGATTCTCGCTTAGGGTGCGAGAGGTCCCGGGTTCAAATCCCGGACGAGCCCCCTTAAAATCACAAGCTCTTAGCTTCATGGAATTCTTTGGTAAGACACATTCCTTCTGGGGCATTGTAAATGTGTTGTGTGCCAAACCTTTCAATGTTATGTGTGACACCAATTTGTCTTTCTAAAATAACGTTTTTGATTTTGTGAAGGAGTCACTCTCATGACCCATTGAGTGATGCCATTGACTGCACAGTCCCTCCCACGCAATCTGTATATGTCACATTTTGAGATTGCCTTGGAAACCTTACTGGGCAGGTACTAAAATATACCTGTTACCAGGTACTATCACCTAATGGAAACTTTAAAGATCGGGCTGAGTCAAGTTAAGCCAAGCTAGGTAGGTGCAAGTGGAAAAGGGCTATTAGAGATCACAAAGTCTGATCGAAATTGAGGCCATTCAATTTCGGTGTAAAGACGTTAAACTACATATGTGAAGGTCTCATAATGGTTTCACCTGAAACCTCTGCTGATAATCACCCACGCCTTTTTTCCACCCCTTGGCTCATGTGATGTGTTTCATAGTTGTTCAACGACCCTGATAAAGACAACCCACTCTGGGTTTTAAATACCTGGGACTCTCCAACGTTTAGTTTTAGATCTAACGAAGGTTCTCAGAGGAGAGGTGAAAGGTCTTCAAGGCACTTAGAGAATTCCAGCTGCTTTCTTTCAAAGCTCATCAGACTACCATGACGTGGATGACTGGGAACCCTTTTTTCTCATTCACTGTGTGCAGTCCCTCTGGAGTCATCCCTGTTGGAGCTTGTCAGTAGCAAAGGCCTGAAGGTACAAAAATGAATACTGAAGAGAGCTTAAAAACATTCCTGCTTGAATTTGAAGGCCGATTTAAGTCTATCCTTTCAGAGTTGCAGACTTAAACGCAGGCTTCCTGTGGCTCGTTGGTCTAGGCGTATGATTCTCGCTTTGGGTGCGAGAGGTCCCGGGTTCAAATCCCGGACGAGCCCCCTTAAAATCACAAGCTCTTAGCTTCATGGAATTCTTTGGTAAGACACATTCCTTCTGGGGCATTGTAAATGTGTTGTGTGCCAAACCTTTCAATGTTATGTGTGACACCAATTTGTCTTTCTAAAATAACGTTTTTGATTTTGTGAAGGAGTCACTCTCATGACCCATTGAGTGATGCCATTGACTGCACAGTCCCTCCCACGCAATCTGTATATGTCACATTTTGAGATTGCCTTGGAAACCTTACTGGGCAGGTACTAAAATATACCTGTTACCAGGTACTATCACCTAATGGAAACTTTAAAGATCGGGCTGAGTCAAGTTAAGCCAAGCTAGGTAGGTGCAAGTGGAAAAGGGCTATTAGAGATCACAAAGTCTGATCGAAATTGAGGCCATTCAATTTCGGTGTAAAGACGTTAAACTACATATGTGAAGGTCTCATAATGGTTTCACCTGAAACCTCTGCTGATAATCACCCACGCCTTTTTTCCACCCCTTGGCTCATGTGATGTGTTTCATAGTTGGTCAACGACCCTGGTAAAGACAACCCCCTCTGGGGTTTAAAAACCTGGGACTCTCCAACGTTTAGTTTTAGATCTAACGAAGGTTCTCAGAGGAGAGGTGAAAGGTCTTCAAGGCACTTAGAGAATTCCAGCTGCTTTCTTTCAAAGCTCATCAGACTACCATGACGTGGATGACTGGGAACCCTTTTTTCTCATTCACTGTGTGCAGTCCCTCGGGAGTCATCGCTGTTGGAGCTTGTCAGTAGCAAAGGCCTGAAGGTACAAAAATGAATACTGAAGAGAGCTTAACACCATTCCTGCTTGAATTTGAAGGCCGATATAAGTCTATCCTTTCAGAGTTGAAGCGTTAAGCACATGCTACCTGTGGCTCGTTGGTCTAGGCGTATGATTCTCGCTTAGGGTGCGAGAGGTCCCGGGTTCAACGAGCCCCCTTAAAATCACAACTTCTTAGCTTCATGGAATTCTTCGGTAAGACACATTCCTTCTGGGTCATTTTAAATGTGTTGGGTGCCAAACGACTCAATGTGATCTGTGACACCAATTTGTCTTTCTAAAATAACGTTTTTGATTTTGTGAAGGAGTCACTCTCATGACTCATTGAGTGATGCCATTGACTGCACAGTCCCTCCCACGCAATCTGTATATGTCACATTTTGAGATTGCCTTGGAAACCTTACTGGGCAGGTACTAAAATATACCTGTTACCAGGTACTATCACCTAATGGAAACTTTAAAGATCGGGCTGAGTCAAGTTAAGCCAAGCTAGGTAGGTGCAAGTGGAAAAGGGCTATTAGAGATCACAAAGTCTGATCGAAATTGAGGCCATTCAATTTCGGTGTAAAGACGTTAAACTACATATGTGAAGGTCTCATAATGGTTTCACCTGAAACCTCTGCTGATAATCACCCACGCCTTTTTTCCACCCCTTGGCTCATGTGATGTGTTTCATAGTTGTTCAACGACCCTGATAAAGACAACCCGCTCTGGGTTTTAAATACCTGGGACTCTCCAACGTTTAGTTTTAGATCTAACGAAGGTTCTCAGAGGAGAGGTGAAAGGTCTTCAAGGCACTTAGAGAATTCCAGCTGCTTTCTTTCAAAGCTCATCAGACTACCATGACGTGGATGACTGGGAACCCTTTTTTCTCATTCACTGTGTGCAGTCCCTCTGGAGTCATCCCTGTTGGAGCTTGTCAGTAGCAAAGGCCTGAAGGTACAAAAATGAATACTGAAGAGAGCTTAAAAACATTCCTGCTTGAATTTGAAGGCCGATTTAAGTCTATCCTTTCAGAGTTGCAGACTTAAACGCAGGCTTCCTGTGGCTCGTTGGTCTAGGCGTATGATTCTCGCTTTGGGTGCGAGAGGTCCTGGGTTCAAATCCCGGACGAGCCCCCTTAAAATCACAAGCTCTTAGCTTCATGGAATTCTTTGGTAAGACACATTCCTTCTGGGGCATTGTAAATGTGTTGTGTGCCAAACCTTTCAATGTTATGTGTGACACCAATTTGTCTTTCTAAAATAACGTTTTTGATTTTGTGAAGGAGTCACTCTCATGACCCATTGAGTGATGCCATTGACTGCACAGTCCCTCCCACGCAATCTGTATATGTCACATTTTGAGATTGCCTTGGAAACCTTACTGGGCAGGTACTAAAATATACCTGTTACCAGGTACTATCACCTAATGGAAACTTTAAAGATCGGGCTGAGTCAAGTTAAGCCAAGCTAGGTAGGTGCAAGTGGAAAAGGGCTATTAGAGATCACAAAGTCTGATCGAAATTGAGGCCATTCAATTTCGGTGTAAAGACGTTAAACTACATATGTGAAGGTCTCATAATGGTTTCACCTGAAACCTCTGCTGATAATCACCCACGCCTTTTTTCCACCCCTTGGCTCATGTGATGTGTTTCATAGTTGTTCAACGACCCTGATAAAGACAACCCACTCTGGGTTTTAAATACCTGGGACTCTCCAACGTTTAGTTTTAGATCTAACGAAGGTTCTCAGAGGAGAGGTGAAAGGTCTTCAAGGCACTTAGAGAATTCCAGCTGCTTTCTTTCAAAGCTCATCAGACTACCATGACGTGGATGACTGGGAACCCTTTTTTCTCATTCACTGTGTGCAGTCCCTCTGGAGTCATCCCTGTTGGAGCTTGTCAGTAGCAAAGGCCTGAAGGTACAAAAATGAATACTGAAGAGAGCTTAAAAACATTCCTGCTTGAATTTGAAGGCCGATTTAAGTCTATCCTTTCAGAGTTGCAGACTTAAACGCAGGCTTCCTGTAGCTCGTTGGTCTAGGCGTATGATTCTCGCTTTGGGTGCGAGAGGTCCCGGGTTCAAATCCCGGACGAGCCTCCTTAAAATCACAAGCTCTTAGCTTCATGGAATTCTTTGGTAAGACACATTCCTTCTGGGGCATTGTAAATGTGTTGTGTGCCAAACCTTTCAATGTGATGTGTGACACCAATTTGTCTTTCTAAAATAACGTTTTTGATTTTGTGAAGGAGTCACTCTCATGACCCATTGAGTGATGCCATTGACTGCACAGTCCCTCCCACGCAATCTGTATATGTCACATTTTGAGATTGCCTTGGAAACCTTACTGGGCAGGTACTAAAATATACCTGTTACCAGGTACTATCACCTAATGGAAACTTTAAAGATCGGGCTGAGTCAAGTTAAGCCAAGCTAGGTAGGTGCAAGTGGAAAAGGGCTATTAGAGATCACAAAGTCTGATCGAAATTGAGGCCATTCAATTTCGGTGTAAAGACGTTAAACTCCATATGTGAAGGTCTCATAATGGTTTCACCTGAAACCTCTGCTGATAATTACCCACGCCTTTTTTCCACCCTTGTCTCATGTGATGTGTTTCATAGTTGGTCAACGACCCTGGTAAAGACAACCCGCTCTGGGTTTTAAATACCTGGGACTCTCCAACGTTTAGTTTTAGATCTAACGAAGGTTCTCAGAGGAGAGGTGAAAGGTCTTCAAGGCACTTAGAGAATTCCAGCTGCTTTCTTTCAAAGCTCATCAGACTACCATGACGTGGATGACTGGGAACCCTTTTTTCTCATTCACTGTGTGCAGTCCCTCTGGAGTCATCCCTGTTGGAGCTTGTCAGTAGCAAAGGCCTGAAGGTACAAAAATGAATACTGAAGAGAGCTTAACACCATTCCTGCTTGAATTTGAAGGCCGATATAAGTCTATCCTTTCAGAGTTGAAGCGTTAAGCACATGCTACCTGTGGCTCGTTGGTCTAGGCGTATGATTCTCGCTTAGGGTGCGAGAGGTCCCGGGTTCAAATCCCGGACGAGCCCCCTTAAAATCACAAGCTCTTAACTTCATGGAATTCTTTGGTAAGACACATTCCTTCTGGGGCATTGTAAATGTGTTGTGTGCCAAACCTTTCAATGTGATGTGTGACACCAATTTGTCTTTCTAAAATAACGTTTTTGATTTTGTGAAGGAGTCACTCTCATGACTCATTGAGTGATGCCATTGACTGCACAGTCCCTGCAACGCAATCTGTATATGTCACATTTTGAGATTGCCTTGGAAACCTTACTGGGCAGGTACTAAAATATACCTGTTACCAGGTACTATCACCTAATGGAAACTTTAAAGATCGGGCTGAGTCAAGTTAAGCCAAGCTAGGTAGGTGCAAGTGGAAAAGGGCTATTAGAGATCACAAAGTCTGATCGAAATTGAGGCCATTCAATTTCGGTGTAAAGACGTTAAACTACATATGTGAAGGTCTCATAATGGTTTCACCTGAAACCTCTGCTGATAATCACCCACGCCTTTTTTCCACCCCTTGGCTCATGTGATGTGTTTCATAGTTGGTCAACGACCCTGGTAAAGACAACCCCCTCTGGGGTTTAAATACCTGGGACTCTCCAACGTTTAGTTTTAGATCTAACGAAGGTTCTCAGAGGAGAGGTGAAAGGTCTTCAAGGCACTTAGAGAATTCCAGCTGCTTTCTTTCAAAGCTCATCAGACTACCATGACGTGGATGACTGGGAACCCTTTTTTCTCATTCACTGTGTGCAGTCCCTCTGGAGTCATCCCTGTTGGAGCTTGTCAGTAGCAAAGGCCTGAAGGTACAAAAATGAATACTGAAGAGAGCTTAAAAACATTCCTGCTTGAATTTGAAGGCCGATTTAAGTCTATCCTTTCAGAGTTGCAGACTTAAACGCAGGCTTCCTGTGGCTCGTTGGTCTAGGCGTATGATTCTCGCTTCGGGTGCGAGAGGTCCCGGGTTCAACGAGCCCCCTTAAAATCACAACTTCTTAACTTCATGGAATTCTTCGGTAAGACACATTCCTTCTGGGTCATTTTAAATGTGTTGGGTGCCAAACGACTCAATGTGATCTTTGACACCAATTTGTCTTTCTAAAATAACGTTTTTGATTTTGTGAAGGAGTCACTCTCATGACTCATTGAGTGATGCCATTGACTGCACAGTCCCTCCCACGCAATCTGTATATGTCACATTTTGAGATTGCCTTGGAAACCTTACTGGGCAGGTACTAAAATATACCTGTTACCAGGTACTATCACCTAATGGAAACTTTAAAGATCGGGCTGAGTCAAGTTAAGCCAAGCTAGGTAGGTGCAAGTGGAAAAGGGCTATTAGAGATCACAAAGTCTGATCGAAATTGAGGCCATTCAATTTCGGTGTAAAGACGTTAAACTACATATGTGAAGGTCTCATAATGGTTTGACCTCTGCTGATAATTACCCACACCTTTTTTCCACCCCTTGGCTCATGTGATGTGTTTCATAGTTGGTTAACGACCCTGGTAAAGACAACCCGCTCTGGGTTTTAAATACCTGGGACTCTCCAACGTTTAGTTTTAGATCTAACGAAGGTTCTCAGAGGAGAGGTGAAAGGTCTTCAAGGCACTTAGAGAATTCCAGCTGCTTTCTTTCAAAGCTTATCAGACTACCATGACGTGGATGACTGGGAACCCTTTTTTCTCATTCACTGTGTGCAGTCCCTCTGGAGTCATCCCTGTTGGAGCTTGTCAGTAGCAAAGGCCTGAAGGTACAAAAATGAATACTGAAGAGAGCTTAACACCATTCCTGCTTGAATTTGAAGGCCGATATAAGTCTATCCTTTCAGAGTTGAAGCGTTAAGCACATGCTACCTGTGGCTCGTTGGTCTAGGCGTATGATTCTCGCTTCGGGTGCGAGAGGTCCCGGGTTCAAATCCCGGACGAGCCCCCTTAAAATCACAACTTCTTAGCTTCATGGAATTCTTTGGTAAGACACATTCCTTCTGGGGCATTGTAAATGTGTTGTGTGCCAAACCTTTCAATGTGATGTGTGACACCAATTTGTCTTTCTAAAATAACGTTTTTGATTTTGTGAAGGAGTCACTCTCATGACCCATTGAGTGATGCCATTGACTGCACAGTCCCTGCCACGCAATCTGTATATGTCACATTTTGAGATTGCCTTGGAAACCTTACTGGGCAGGTACTAAAATATACCTGTTACCAGGTACTATCACCTAATGGAAACTTTAAAGATCGGGCTGAGTCAAGTTAAGCCAAGCTAGGTAGGTGCAAGTGGAAAAGGGCTATTAGAGATCACAAAGTCTGATCGAAATTGAGGCCATTCAATTTCGGTGTAAAGACGTTAAACTCCATATGTGAAGGTCTCATAATGGTTTCACCTGAAACCTCTGCTGATAATTACCCACGCCTTTTTTCCACCCTTGTCTCATGTGATGTGTTTCATAGTTGGTCAACGACCCTGGTAAAGACAACCCACTCTGGGTTTTAAATACCTGGGACTCTCCAACGTTTAGTTTTAGATCTAACGAAGGTTCTCAGAGGAGAGGTGAAAGGTCTTCAAGGCACTTAGAGAATTCCAGCTGCTTTCTTTCAAAGCTCATCAGACTACCATGACGTGGATGACTGGGAACCCTTTTTTCTCATTCACTGTGTGCAGTCCCTCTGGAGTCATCCCTGTTGGAGCTTGTCAGTAGCAAAGGCCTGAAGGTACAAAAATGAATACTGAAGAGAGCTTAAAAACATTCCTGCTTGAATTTGAAGGCCGATTTAAGTCTATCCTTTCAGAGTTGCAGACTTAAACGCAGGCTTCCTGTGGCTCGTTGGTCTAGGCGTATGATTCTCGCTTTGGGTGCGAGAGGTCCCGGGTTCAAATCCCGGACGAGCCCCCTTAAAATCACAAGCTCTTAGCTTCATGGAATTCTTTGGTAAGACACATTCCTTCTGGGGCATTGTAAATGTGTTGTGTGCCAAACCTTTCAATGTTATGTGTGACACCAATTTGTCTTTCTAAAATAACGTTTTTGATTTTGTGAAGGAGTCACTCTCATGACCCATTGAGTGATGCCATTGACTGCACAGTCCCTCCCACGCAATCTGTATATGTCACATTTTGAGATTGCCTTGGAAACCTTACTGGGCAGGTACTAAAATATACCTGTTACCAGGTACTATCACCTAATGGAAACTTTAAAGATCGGGCTGAGTCAAGTTAAGCCAAGCTAGGTAGGTGCAAGTGGAAAAGGGCTATTAGAGATCACAAAGTCTGATCGAAATTGAGGCCATTCAATTTCGGTGTAAAGACGTTAAACTACATATGTGAAGGTCTCATAATGGTTTCACCTGAAACCTCTGCTGATAATCACCCACGCCTTTTTTCCACCCCTTGGCTCATGTGATGTGTTTCATAGTTGTTCAACGACCCTGGTAAAGACAACCCGCTCTGGGTTTTAAATACCTGGGACTCTCCAACGTTTAGTTTTAGATCTAACGAAGGTTCTCAGAGGAGAGGTGAAAGGTCTTCAAGGCACTTAGAGAATTCCAGCTGCTTTCTTTCAAAGCTCATCAGACTACCATGACGTGGATGACTGGGAACCCTTTTTTCTCATTCACTGTGTGCAGTCCCTCTGGAGTCATCCCTGTTGGAGCTTGTCAGTAGCAAAGGCCTGAAGGTACAAAAATGAATACTGAAGAGAGCTTAACACCATTCCTGCTTGAATTTGAAGGCCGATATAAGTCTATCCTTTCAGAGTTGAAGCGTTAAGCACATGCTACCTGTGGCTCGTTGGTCTAGGCGTATGATTCTCGCTTCGGGTGCGAGAGGTCCCGGGTTCAACGAGCCCCCTTAAAATCACAACTTCTTAGCTTCATGGAATTCTTCGGTAAGACACATTCCTTCTGGGTCATTTTAAATGTGTTGGGTGCCAAACGACTCAATGTGATCTTTGACACCAATTTGTCTTTCTAAAATAACTTTTTTGATTTTGTGAAGGAGTCACTCTCATGACTCATTGAGTGATGCCATTGACTGCACAGTCCCTCCCACGCAATCTGTATATGTCACATTTTGAGATTGCCTTGGAAACCTTACTGGGCAGGTACTAAAATATACCTGTTACCAGGTACTATCACCTAATGGAAACTTTAAAGATCGGGCTGAGTCAAGTTAAGCCAAGCTAGGTAGGTGCAAGTGGAAAAGGGCTATTAGAGATCACAAAGTCTGATCGAAATTGAGGCCATTCAATTTCGGTGTAAAGACGTTAAACTACATATGTGAAGGTCTCATAATGGTTTGACCTCTGCTGATAATTACCCACACCTTTTTTCCACCCCTTGGCTCATGTGATGTGTTTCATAGTTGGTCAACGACCCTGGTAAAGACAACCCCCTCTGGGGTTTAAATACCTGGGACTCTCCAACGTTTAGTTTTAGATCTAACGAAGGTTCTCAGAGGAGAGGTGAAAGGTCTTCAAGGCACTTAGAGAATTCCAGCTGCTTTCTTTCAAAGCTCATCAGACTACCATGACGTGGATGACTGGGAACCCTTTTTTCTCATTCACTGTGTGCAGTCCCTCTGGAGTCATCCCTGTTGGAGCTTGTCAGTAGCAAAGGCCTGAAGGTACAAAAATGAATACTGAAGAGAGCTTAAAAACATTCCTGCTTGAATTTGAAGGCCGATTTAAGTCTATCCTTTCAGAGTTGCAGACTTAAACACAGGCTTCCTGTGGCTCCTTGGTCTAGGCGTATGATTCTCGCTTTGGGTGCGAAAGGTCCCGGGTTCAAATCCCGGACGAGCCCCCTTAAAATCACAAGCTCTTAGCTTCATGCAATTCTTTGGTAAGACACATTCCTTCTGGGGCATTGTAAATGTGTTGTGTGCCAAACCTTTCAATGTGATGTGTGACACCAATTTGTCTTTCTAAAATAACGTTTTTGATTTTGTGAAGGAGTCACTCTCATGACCCATTGAGTGATGCCATTGACTGCACAGTCCCTGCCACGCAATCTGTATATGTCACATTTTGAGATTGCCTTGGAAACCTTACTGGGCAGGTACTAAAATATACCTGTTACCAGGTACTATCACCTAATGGAAACTTTAAAGATCGGGCTGAGTCAAGTTAAGCCAAGCTAGGTAGGTGCAAGTGGAAAAGGGCTATTAGAGATCACAAAGTCTGATCGAAATTGAGGCCATTCAATTTCGGTGTAAAGACGTTAAACTCCATATGTGAAGGTCTCATAATGGTTTCACCTGAAACCTCTGCTGATAATTACCCACGCCTTTTTTCCACCCTTGTCTCATGTGATGTGTTTCATAGTTGGTCAACGACCCTGGTAAAGACAACCCACTCTGGGTTTTAAATACCTGGGACTCTCCAACGTTTAGTTTTAGATCTAACGAAGGTTCTCAGAGGAGAGGTGAAAGGTCTTCAAGGCACTTAGAGAATTCCAGCTGCTTTCTTTCAAAGCTCATCAGACTACCATGACGTGGATGACTGGGAACCCTTTTTTCTCATTCACTGTGTGCAGTCCCTCTGGAGTCATCCCTGTTGGAGCTTGTCAGTAGCAAAGGCCTGAAGGTACAAAAATGAATACTGAAGAGAGCTTAAAAACATTCCTGCTTGAATTTGAAGGCCGATTTAAGTCTATCCTTTCAGAGTTGCAGACTTAAACGCAGGCTTCCTGTGGCTCGTTGGTCTAGGCGTATGATTCTCGCTTTGGGTGCGAGAGGTCCCGGGTTCAAATCCCGGACGAGCCCCCTTAAAATCACAAGCTCTTAGCTTCATGGAATTCTTTGGTAAGACACATTCCTTCTGGGGCATTGTAAATGTGTTGTGTGCCAAACCTTTCAATGTTATGTGTGACACCAATTTGTCTTTCTAAAATAACGTTTTTGATTTTGTGAAGGAGTCACTCTCATGACCCATTGAGTGATGCCATTGACTGCACAGTCCCTCCCACGCAATCTGTATATGTCACATTTTGAGATTGCCTTGGAAACCTTACTGGGCAGGTACTAAAATATACCTGTTACCAGGTACTATCACCTAATGGAAACTTTAAAGATCGGGCTGAGTCAAGTTAAGCCAAGCTAGGTAGGTGCAAGTGGAAAAGGGCTATTAGAGATCACAAAGTCTGATCGAAATTGAGGCCATTCAATTTCGGTGTAAAGACGTTAAACTACATATGTGAAGGTCTCATAATGGTTTCACCTGAAACCTCTGCTGATAATCACCCACGCCTTTTTTCCACCCCTTGGCTCATGTGATGTGTTTCATAGTTGTTCAACGACCCTGGTAAAGACAACCCGCTCTGGGTTTTAAATACCTGGGACTCTCCAACGTTTAGTTTTAGATCTAACGAAGGTTCTCAGAGGAGAGGTGAAAGGTCTTCAAGGCACTTAGAGAATTCCAGCTGCTTTCTTTCAAAGCTCATCAGACTACCATGACGTGGATGACTGGGAACCCTTTTTTCTCATTCACTGTGTGCAGTCCCTCTGGAGTCATCCCTGTTGGAGCTTGTCAGTAGCAAAGGCCTGAAGGTACAAAAATGAATACTGAAGAGAGCTTAACACCATTCCTGCTTGAATTTGAAGGCCGATATAAGTCTATCCTTTCAGAGTTGAAGCGTTAAGCACATGCTACCTGTGGCTCGTTGGTCTAGGCGTATGATTCTCGCTTCGGGTGCGAGAGGTCCCGGGTTCAACGAGCCCCCTTAACATCACAACTTCTTAACTTCATGGAATTCTTTGGTAAGACACATTCCTTCTGGGTTATTTTAAATGTGTTGGGTGCCAAACGACTCAATGTGATCTGTGACACCAATTTGTCTTTCTAAAATAACGTTTTTGATTTTGTGAAGGAGTCACTCTCATGACCCATTGAGTGATGCCATTGACTGCACAGTCCCTCCCACGCAATCTGTATATGTCACATTTTGAGATTGCCTTGGAAACCTTACTGGGCAGGTACTAAAAAAATACCTGTAACCAGGTACTATCACCTAATGGAAACTTTAAAGATCGAGCTGAGTCAAGTTAAGCCAAGCTAGGTAGGTGCAAGTGGAAAAGGGCTATTAGAGATCACAAAGTCTGATCGAAATTGAGGCCATTCAATTTCGGTGTAAAGACGTTAAACTCCATATGTGAAGGTCTCATAATGGTTTCACCTGAAACCTCTGCTGATAATCACCCACGCCTTTTTTCCACCCCTTGGCTCATGTGATGTGTTTCATAGTTGGTCAACGACCCTGGTAAAGACAACCACCTCTGGGGTTTAAATACCTGGGACTCTCCAACGTTTAGTTTTAGATCTAACGAAGGTTCTCAGAGGAGAGGTGAAAGGTCTTCAAGGCACTTAGAGAATTCCAGCTGCTTTCTTTCAAAGCTCATCAGACTACCATGACGTGGATGACTGGGAACCCTTTTTTCTCATTCACTGTGTGCAGTCCCTCTGGAGTCATCCCTGTTGGAGCTTGTCAGTAGCAAAGGCCTGAAGGTACAAAAATGAATACTGAAGAGAGCTTAAAAACATTCCTGCTTGAATTTGAAGGCCGATTTAAGTCTATCCTTTCAGAGTTGCAGACTTAAACGCAGGCTTCCTGTGGCTCGTTGGTCTAGGCGTATGATTCTCGCTTTGGGTGCGAAAGGTCCCGGGTTCAAATCCCGGACGAGCCCCCTTAAAATCACAAGCTCTTAGCTTCATGGAATTCTTTGGTAAGACACATTCCTTCTGGGGCATTGTAAATGTGTTGTGTGCCAAACCTTTCAATGTTATGTGTGACACCAATTTGTCTTTCTAAAATAACGTTTTTGATTTTGTGAAGGAGTCACTCTCATGACCCATTGAGTGATGCCATTGACTGCACAGTCCCTCCCACGCAATCTGTATATGTCACATTTTGAGATTGCCTTGGAAACCTTACTGGGCAGGTACTAAAATATACCTGTTACCAGGTACTATCACCTAATGGAAACTTTAAAGATCGGGCTGAGTCAAGTTAAGCCAAGCTAGGTAGGTGCAAGTGGAAAAGGGCTATTAGAGATCACAAAGTCTGATCGAAATTGAGGCCATTCAATTTCGGTGTAAAGACGTTAAACTCCATATGTGAAGGTCTCATAATGGTTTCACCTGAAACCTCTGCTGATAATTACCCACGCCTTTTTTCCACCCTTGTCTCATGTGATGTGTTTCATAGTTGGTCAACGACCCTGGTAAAGACAACCCGCTCTGGGTTTTAAATACCTGGGACTCTCCAACGTTTAGTTTTAGATCTAACGAAGGTTCTCAGAGGAGAGGTGAAAGGTCTTCAAGGCACTTAGAGAATTCCAGCTGCTTTCTTTCAAAGCTCATCAGACTACCATGACGTGGATGACTGGGAACCCTTTTTTCTCATTCACTGTGTGCAGTCCCTCTGGAGTCATCCCTGTTGGAGCTTGTCAGTAGCAAAGGCCTGAAGGTACAAAAATGAATACTGAAGAGAGCTTAACACCATTCCTGCTTGAATTTGAAGGCCGATATAAGTCTATCCTTTCAGAGTTGAAGCGTTAAGCACATGCTACCTGTGGCTCGTTGGTCTAGGCGTATGATTCTCGCTTTGGGTGCGAGAGGTCCCGGGTTCAAATCCCGGACGAGCCCCCTTAAAATCACAAGCTCTTAGCTTCATGGAATTCTTTGGTAAGACACATTCCTTCTGGGGCATTGTAAATGTGATGTGTGACACCAATTTGTCTTTCTAAAATAACGTTTTTGATTTTGTGAAGGAGTCACTCTCATGACCCATTGAGTGATGCCATTGACTGCACAGTCCCTGCCACGCAATCTGTATATGTCACATTTTGAGATTGCCTTGGAAACCTTACTGGGCAGGTACTAAAATATACCTGTTACCAGGTACTATCACCTAATGGAAACTTTAAAGATCGGGCTGAGTCAAGTTAAGCCAAGCTAGGTAGGTGCAAGTGGAAAAGGGCTATTAGAGATCACAAAGTCTGATCGAAATTGAGGCCATTCAATTTCGGTGTAAAGACGTTAAACTACATATGTGAAGGTCTCATAATGGTTTCACCTGAAACCTCTGCTGATAATCACCCACGCCTTTTTTCCACCCCTTGGCTCATGTGATGTGTTTCATAGTTGGTCAACGACCCTGGTAAAGACAACCCCCTCTGGGGTTTAAAAACCTGGGACTCTCCAACGTTTAGTTTTAGATCTAACGAAGGTTCTCAGAGGAGAGGTGAAAGGTCTTCAAGGCACTTAGAGAATTCCAGCTGCTTTCTTTCAAAGCTCATCAGACTACCATGACGTGGATGACTGGGAACCCTTTTTTCTCATTCACTGTGTGCAGTCCCTCGGGAGTCATCGCTGTTGGAGCTTGTCAGTAGCAAAGGCCTGAAGGTACAAAAATGAATACTGAAGAGAGCTTAAAAACATTCCTGCTTGAATTTGAAGGCCGATTTAAGTCTATCCTTTCAGAGTTGCAGACTTAAACGCAGGCTTCCTGTGGCTCGTTGGTCTAGGCGTATGATTCTCGCTTTGGGTGCGAGAGGTCCCGGGTTCAAATCCCGGACGAGCCCCCTTAAAATCACAAGCTCTTAGCTTCATGGAATTCTTTGGTAAGACACATTCCTTCTGGGGCATTGTAAATGTGTTGTGTGCCAAACCTTTCAATGTTATGTGTGACACCAATTTGTCTTTCTAAAATAACGTTTTTGATTTTGTGAAGGAGTCACTCTCATGACCCATTGAGTGATGCCATTGACTGCACAGTCCCTCCCACGCAATCTGTATATGTCACATTTTGAGATTGCCTTGGAAACCTTACTGGGCAGGTACTAAAATATACCTGTTACCAGGTACTATCACCTAATGGAAACTTTAAAGATCGGGCTGAGTCAAGTTAAGCCAAGCTAGGTAGGTGCAAGTGGAAAAGGGCTATTAGAGATCACAAAGTCTGATCGAAATTGAGGCCATTCAATTTCGGTGTAAAGACGTTAAACTACATATGTGAAGGTCTCATAATGGTTTCACCTGAAACCTCTGCTGATAATCACCCACGCCTTTTTTCCACCCCTTGTCTCATGTGATGTGTTTCATAGTTGGTCAACGACCCTGATAAAGACAACCCGCTCTGGGTTTTAAATACCTGGGACTCTCCAACGTTTAGTTTTAGATCTAACGAAGGTTCTCAGAGGAGAGGTGAAAGGTCTTCAAGGCACTTAGAGAATTCCAGCTGCTTTCTTTCAAAGCTCATCAGACTACCATGACGTGGATGACTGGGAACCCTTTTTTCTCATTCACTGTGTGCAGTCCCTCTGGAGTCATCCCTGTTGGAGCTTGTCAGTAGCAAAGGCCTGAAGGTACAAAAATGAATACTGAAGAGAGCTTAACACCATTCCTGCTTGAATTTGAAGGCCGATATAAGTCTATCCTTTCAGAGTTGAAGCGTTAAGCACATGCTACCTGTGGCTCGTTGGTCTAGGCGTATGATTCTCGCTTCGGGTGCGAGAGGTCCCGGGTTCAAATCCCGGACGAGCCCCCTTAAAATCACAACTTCTTAGCTTCATGGAATTCTTTGGTAAGACACATTCCTTCTGGGTTATTTTAAATGTGTTGGGTGCCAAACGACTCAATGTGATCTGTGACACCAATTTGTCTTTCTAAAATAACGTTTTTGATTTTGTGAAGGAGTCACTCTCATGACCCATTGAGTGATGCCATTGACTGCACAGTCCCTGCCACGCAATCTGTATATGTCACATTTTGAGATTGCCTTGGAAACCTTACTGGGCAGGTACTAAAAAAATACCTGTAACCAGGTACTATCACCTAATGGAAACTTTAAAGATCGAGCTGAGTCAAGTTAAGCCAAGCTAGGTAGGTGCAAGTGGAAAAGGGCTATTAGAGATCACAAAGTCTGATCGAAATTGAGGCCATTCAATTTCGGTGTAAAGACGTTAAACTACATATGTGAAGGTCTCATAATGGTTTGACCTCTGCTGATAATTACCCACACCTTTTTTCCACCCCTTGGCTCATGTGATGTGTTTCATAGTTGGTTAACGACCCTGGTAAAGACAACCCGCTCTGGGTTTTAAATACCTGGGACTCTCCAACGTTTAGTTTTAGATCTAACGAAGGTTCTCAGAGGAGAGGTGAAAGGTCTTCAAGGCACTTAGAGAATTCCAGCTGCTTTCTTTCAAAGCTCATCAGACTACCATGACGTGGATGACTGGGAACCCTTTTTTCTCATTCACTGTGTGCAGTCCCTCTGGAGTCATCCCTGTTGGAGCTTGTCAGTAGCAAAGGCCTGAAGGTACAAAAATGAATACTGAAGAGAGCTTAAAAACATTCCTGCTTGAATTTGAAGGCCGATTTAAGTCTATCCTTTCAGAGTTGCAGACTTAAACGCAGGCTTCCTGTGGCTCGTTGGTCTAGGCGTATGATTCTCGCTTTGGGTGCGAGAGGTCCCGGGTTCAAATCCCGGACGAGCCCCCTTAAAATCACAAGCTCTTAGCTTCATGGAATTCTTTGGTAAGACACATTCCTTCTGGGGCATTGTAAATGTGTTGTGTGCCAAACCTTTCAATGTGATGTGTGACACCAATTTGTCTTTCTAAAATAACGTTTTTGATTTTGTGAAGGAGTCACTCTCATGACCCATTGAGTGATGCCATTGACTGCACAGTCCCTGCCACGCAATCTGTATATGTCACATTTTGAGATTGCCTTGGAAACCTTACTGGGCACGTACTAAAATATACCTGTTACCAGGTACTATCACCTAATGGAAACTTTAAAGATCGGGCTGAGTCAAGTTAAGCCAAGCTAGGTAGGTGCAAGTGGAAAAGGGCTATTAGAGATCACAAAGTCTGATCGAAATTGAGGCCATTCAATTTCGGTGTAAAGACGTTAAACTACATATGTGAAGGTCTCATAATGGTTTCACCTGAAACCTCTGCTGATAATCACCCACGCCTTTTTTCCACCCCTTGGCTCATGTGATGTGTTTCATAGTTGGTCAACGACCCTGGTAAAGACAACCCCCTCTGGGGTTTAAATACCTGGGACTCTCCAACGTTTAGTTTTAGATCTAACGAAGGTTCTCAGAGGAGAGGTGAAAGGTCTTCAAGGCACTTAGAGAATTCCAGCTGCTTTCTTTCAAAGCTCATCAGACTACCATGACGTGGATGACTGGGAACCCTTTTTTCTCATTCACTGTGTGCAGTCCCTCTGGAGTCATCCCTGTTGGAGCTTGTCAGTAGCAAAGGCCTGAAGGTACAAAAATGAATACTGAAGAGAGCTTAAAAACATTCCTGCTTGAATTTGAAGGCCGATTTAAGTCTATCCTTTCAGAGTTGCAGACTTAAACGCAGGCTTCCTGTGGCTCGTTGGTCTAGGCGTATGATTCTCGCTTTGGGTGCGAGAGGTCCCGGGTTCAAATCCCGGACGAGCCCCCTTAAAATCACAAGCTCTTAGCTTCATGGAATTCTTTGGTAAGACACATTCCTTCTGGGGCATTGTAAATGTGTTGTGTGCCAAACCTTTCAATGTTATGTGTGACACCAATTTGTCTTTCTAAAATAACGTTTTTGATTTTGTGAAGGAGTCACTCTCATGACCCATTGAGTGATGCCATTGACTGCACAGTCCCTCCCACGCAATCTGTATATGTCACATTTTGAGATTGCCTTGGAAACCTTACTGGGCAGGTACTAAAATATACCTGTTACCAGGTACTATCACCTAATGGAAACTTTAAAGATCGGGCTGAGTCAAGTTAAGCCAAGCTAGGTAGGTGCAAGTGGAAAAGGGCTATTAGAGATCACAAAGTCTGATCGAAATTGAGGCCATTCAATTTCGGTGTAAAGACGTTAAACTCCATATGTGAAGGTCTCATAATGGTTTCACCTGAAACCTCTGCTGATAATCACCCACGCCTTTTTTCCACCCCTTGGCTCATGTGATGTGTTTCATAGTTGGTCAACGACCCTGGTAAAGACAACCCCCTCTGGGGTTTAAATACCTGGGACTCTCCAACGTTTAGTTTTAGATCTAACGAAGGTTCTCAGAGGAGAGGTGAAAGGTCTTCAAGGCACTTAGAGAATTCCAGCTGCTTTCTTTCAAAGCTCATCAGACTACCATGACCTGGATGACTGGGAACCCTTTTTTCTCATTCACTGTGTGCAGTCCCTCTGGAGTCATCCCTGTTGGAGCTTGTCAGTAGCAAAGGCCTGAAGGTACAAAAATGAATACTGAAGAGAGCTTAAAAACATTCCTGCTTGAATTTGAAGGCCGATTTAAGTCTATCCTTTCAGAGTTGCAGACTTAAACGCAGGCTTCCTGTGGCTCGTTGGTCTAGGCGTATGATTCTCGCTTTGGGTGCGATAGGTCCCGGGTTCAAATCCCGGACGAGCCCCCTTAAAATCACAAGCTCTTAGCTTCATGGAATTCTTTGGTAAGACACATTCCTTCTGGGGCATTGTAAATGTGTTGTGTGCCAAACCTTTCAATGTTTTGTGTGACACCAATTTGTCTTTCTAAAATAACGTTTTTGATTTTGTGAAGGAGTCACTCTCATGACCCATTGAGTGATGCCATTG